>NW_021963487.1:0-90113 GCF_901765095.1 Microcaecilia unicolor | reverse complement strand
CTCAACACACAAGGGAAGGGTGCTATGCACCTGGGAGCTCTTTTACCTTTTTTTTGGTTTTGTAAAAGTGCCCCCTAGGGTGCCCGGTTGGTGTCCTGCATGTGAGGGGGGACCAGTGCACTACGAATCCTGGCCCCTCCCACGAACAAAGCCATGGGATTTAGTTCGTTTTTGAGCTGGGCACTTTCATTTTCCATTATCACTGAAAAAACAAAAACGCCCAGCTCACAAAATTGTCAAATAAAACATGGACGTCTATTTTTTTGCGAAAAATACGGTTCGTCCGCCCCTTCACGGACCCGTTCTCGGAGATAAATGCCTATGAGATAGACGTTTTGTTCAATTATGCCCCTCCACATGTACTTTCTATATATGTTCCTCTTCTTTCAGCCGCTCCTATTCAATGAAGATAAGACTAGGTATGGTGCCGTGATTTATGCTTCGTAATGTTTTATATTTAATATTTTTTTGTGTACGTCAGTGCCCTTTCTTTGCTGGTATTCTATATCTATAATATGTTTTAATTTATAATTTTTAATTTCAATGTTGAGGTTTTTGCCAAACCTATATATATTTTTATATATGCATATTTATGTGTATATATGTTTTTAAATAATAATTTGCGTTTATTGTTATTTTGTATGTTCATTTTAATACATTTTTAAACGTTGATATTATTTTTGAATCAAAAGAGACTCTCAATGTTTATAATTCATGTCTATGACGTAGCCCTATTGTTGGGCGAAACACGGCCTGTGTCGGGCATTTGTCTTACATACGGTATCTTCAATAAAGTTTTTTGATATTATTGATCTGCTATTTATAAGTACACAGTACTCAGTAAAACATCAGCAACAACATAAAACAGGTAAATCATTACAGACCCTCCCAGTGTGAAAAAAAAATTTTCAGTGCCTTCCGGTATCCTGTATGTGAATAATACATAATTCAGTGCATTTAGCAATTGAATCCATCCCTCCTAATGCTAGCTGCTTAGGGGTCCTTTACTAAAGTGTGCAAGAAAAATGGTGTAGCCATGTGTATTGGATGTGTGCAGGTCCATTTTTCAGCGCACCTGCAAAAAAGGCCGTTTTTTGCCGAAAATAGATGTGCGGCAAAATAAAAATCAGCATGCGTCCATTTTGGGCTTGAGACCTTACTGCCACCCATTGACTTAGCGGTAAGGTGTCACATGTTAACGGTGGTAATCGTCAGTGCACCTACACTGCCAATTACCACCCTGTTAGCGCCATTCAGTAGAAAATAAAAAATATTTTCTGCTGCGCATATTGGACCTGCGTAAAAAAATGGAATTACCCTCCAAAGGCACATGGTTAGCTGGGCGGTAGTTTGAAATTGATGGTGTTGGATGTGCGTAGGCGCCTAAGCACCTTAGTTAAAGGGGCCCATAAATGCTTTTTTTCTCCACTTCTGCTTTCCCCCAAAATTTTTTTATCAGGATCAAGAAATAAGCTCTTTTGTGCAGAGCATAGTTTTGTGTTTCATACTTCTTTATTGCATGTCAAATGATATTTTAATCCAGTGCCTTTTAGGATTGTTGGCGGTGGCCAGATGGCTACAGGAACATAGATTGATTTTGAATATGAAAAAAACAAATTTTGTTTGATTACTGGATGGTTGCAACATTAAGCTTGTTTTGTTTGGTATGTTGATGACCCAGTGTGCAGTTTAAATATTTGGGGGTCATTGTGAATGCTAATTTAAGCTTTGAAGAGCAGTTAAGATCAGTGAAACAATAGTTAGATAAAGGCACATTGCACACGTTAATCCATGCGTTTGTAGTTTCAGTGCTAGATTATGCAAATGTAGTGTATGCAGGATTGTCTCAGGTGAATTTGAAGAGACTTCAAAGACTACAAAATACAGCTGTTAGGTAGCCTTAAGAAATAAGATCATATTACACCTTTATATATAGTTACCATTGGTTACCTATAGAGCAAATAATTAAGTTTAAGGTGTTGAGTTGGCACATACTGCATACTATTACTGCCAGCCATCTTATTTGCATACATTGGCACTGCCATATATTCCCAGTAGGGGCATTAAGGTCTGCACAAGACCATAGAATACCTCACCAACCTGATTTTTAGGGGAATGGACCCAGAAGAGGGTGTTCTTTTACCTAGCTCATATTGGTGGAATGATTTGCCTAAAGAGATTTGAGGTGAAGTTGATGCAAAATAAGTTTAAAGTAAGATTAAAAGATACTTTTAATTTACTCAGATTTTTGGAAGTTGAGTGGGGTGTGTTTGAGGGGTGAGCCCAGCAACCCTGTATAACACATGTAATTCCCAGAAAACAGGTTGACAAATGATCCACAAGATTCAACAAGGAGAATAACACAGCAGATCACAACAATAAAAAAAATCAAAAGTCTAGTTTATTCACACACTTAAAACAATAAATAATAAATAAATAAATACTTAAAAGCCTGATATAGCCATGCTTTGCCCTCTCAAGAGCTGTGTCAGGGTCTTGCAAGAATACACAGAGGTTTAGTTTCACAGTTTCACCTACTGGTAAAGCAACTTCTCTCAAAGAGAGCAGTTATGTCGGGCTTTAAGTATTTATTTATTTATGTTATTTATTGTTTAAGTGGTGAATAAACTGGACTTTCAATTTTTTTATCCTTGTGATCTGCTGTGTTATTCTCCTTAACACATGTAATTGACTGTTATTTTGGTTGTGTGCTTGTGAAAACTATATTTTCTGCTGTGTAGTTGGACTTTACTATCAAAGAAATGGCATTCTTTTTCTTGAAATTTTAATTTCTAAATGTAACCACTTTATATTGAACAAGGTATGCTGTATATCAGATGTAAATTAAACATAAACATGTATTCTTAATGCATTTGGTCCTTGCTGCCTGTATTATCAGTATGGTCAATGCATGTCATCATGAGATTCTCTCCATTCCTGGTTTTCCTGCAAAAGTTTACTGTATTGGAATTGTCAAAAATGTGGTATACTGTCTCAGACAGTAGTTTAACCACTGTTATTGCCAGAAGAATCCTAGTTTTCCTAACTCCAGTTTTGATTCATTTTAGTTCTTGTTTTGTTGAGAGCAACATAGCACTAGCCCAAGCTGAGAACTTCCTCTCACTACCTAACACCTGTTCAGACTGAGAGATGGAAAATTAAGGGGGTAGGGATCCCAGGTCTGACATATTCAGGAAGAATTCTAGGTCAGGATAAAACTGAGTTAATAAACTGCATGTTGAGCTAAACACTGCAACAACACTAATCACTTTCATGGAACAGTGACCTGCCATAGTCTAGCTGGATTTCTACAGCTTTTAATTTGACACCTAGTAAGAAATGAATTTCACATAGAAACAGAAAATGACGGCAGATAAAGACCATATAGCCTATTTAGTCTGCCCATCCATATCATCTCCCTTAGAATTCTAGTGCTTGTTCCATGCTCTCTTGAATTCAGAAACAGTCTTCATCTCCCACCACCTCCACTGGGAGACCACTCCATGCATCCACCACCCTTTCCATAAAAAGAGTAGTTCCCTTAGACTTGCCTCCTATGCATTATGCCATGGAGGTAGTTTCAATTCTTCTTTAATCATATCTCCCCTCTTCTGCCTTTCTTCTTCCAAAGTATATATATTGAGATCTTTAAGTCTGTTCCTAAACACTTTGGGGCTCATTTCAGACAGAAAAAACATCATAATGTGGAAAAAGGACATTTTTTCTATCAAAAAGGTCAAAGTTGAGATTTTGACACCCCAATTTTAGACATTTTGCTCCACAGTTTGTCCGAATTTCAAGGGGACATTTGTGGTGGTTGATGGTGGTGGGGGGGGGGGGGGGGGGGGGGTTGTGTGGGACCTGGAGGGGACTTGGGTGGCAGCAAAAGATAGACATTTTTCTGCAATAGGGAACAAAAATGAAAACATCTAAGACAAAATTAAGATGTTTTTGGCTACACCTGATTTCAATCACAACTAAGGGACCAAAAGGTGCCCTGAATGACCAAATGACCACGGAGAGATTAAGTTATAACTCCCCCGTTCTCCCCAGTGGTCACTGACCCCCTCCCAGCCCCCTAAGATATGACGGTGATAGTATACACCATGTTGTATGACAGATTCAGATATGACAACCATTTCTATTAGAACAGCAAGCATGTCACAGGAGTAATCTAGTAGTCAATGTATTGGACTGTAGAGAAGAGGACACAGGCCCATATCCCACTCTAACTGGTACACTTGTAGTGGAACATGTCCCTCTAAAAAAACACCAAATACCTACTGTACTTACATATAGGTGACACCTGCAAGCATGAGAGCTATTATAGGTAGTGTACAAGTGAGGTACAGTAGGTACTTTTCTGCTCCTGAGGGCTCACCATACAATAACAATAGGTTATAGTGGAGATGCGTACCTGGGACCTTTTATGTGACATCCACTGCAGTCCCACCTAGGCTGCCCACTGCTCTCCGGGGATGTCTTTGTGGCCAGTCTACTAAGAATGATGGTCCCCAGACATTCAAATGGCTGATTTTTAGGCATTTTTCTTTGGGATGTTTTATTTTCCAAAATGGTCCCAAAACATGCAAAACAGGAAGTTGCATCAGAAGGCAGGACCTGGCAGAGGGAAGGCCTCAAACAGGGGCATTTTGAAAGAGAAGGGCGCCCATCTTCCGACACTAATCAGGATATGGGCGTCCTTCTCTCAGGGTCGCCCAAATCGGCATAATCGAAAGCCAATTTTGGGTGTCCTCAACTGCTTTCCATCGCGGGGATGACCAAAGTTCCCGGGGGCATGTCAGCAGTGTACCGAATGCGGGACAAGGGCGTGCTTAAGAGATGGGCGTCCTCGCCAATAATGGAAAAAAGATGGGCGTCCCTGACGAGCATTTGGCCAACTTTACTTGGTCCATTTTTTTCACGACCAAGCCTCAAAAAGGTTTGCGAACTGACCGGATGAACCACCAGAGGGAATCAGGGATAACCTCCCTTGACTCCCCCAGTGGTGACTAAACCGCCTCCCACCCTGAAAAAAAAAACAATTTTAAAAACTTTTTTTGCCAGCCTGAAAATGTCATACTCAGGTCCATTGCAGCAGTATGCATGTCCCTGGGAGGGGAGGTATGTGTGTGTGAGCGGAGGCACAGCGAAGGCGTTGGATGTCCTGAACTTGCCCCCCACAGGGACGGCCAATTTCAAAAGAGTGGAGGAGTAGGCCTAGTGGTTAGAGCACTGGTCTTGCAATCCAGAGGTGGCCAGTTCAAATCCCACTGCTGCTACTTGTGATCCAAAATTTAAATAAATGAAGAGGTGTGTTGGAAGCATAGCAGGTATGGACGTCCTTCTCACAGAAACATCCGCATGGACATCCTTCTCACAGAAACATCACATTTTGGACATCCTCAACTGACATCACAGGGACAGAGGCAGAGCGAAGGATGTCCTTCACCCGTACTCTAAAAAAAAAAAAAAAAAAAGACGCCCTGATGAGCACTTGGACGTTTTCACCTGGACTTGTATTTTTCTAAGGTTGTAGATGGCAATTTATTTAAGGTTGTAGATGGCTATTATAACACGTAGCTTTCTGCATGTATGAAGCCATCTTTGGCATGTGCAGAGCAGCCATGCATACTGCTTGGCTGCTCTGCACTGGCTTCCCCTCCTGAGGAAGGAAATCATGTGTAAATGAGCTAATAGTGAGCAGCTCATTGCATGCAATTTCCTTCATGCATGCCCGTTCCTTTCCGAATCGCTAAGGGGATCGGTAAGGGAAGGGCTTTTACATTCAGTTAGTGCATCAGTTAGTCCACTGCAGTGCCCCCTAGGGTGCCCGGTTGCTGTCCTGGCATGTCAGGGGGACCAGTGCACTTTGAATGCTGGCTCCTCCCACGACAAAATGAGTTGGATTTGGTCGTTTTTGAGATGGGCGTCCTCGGTTTCCATTATGACCGAAAACCGGGGACGACCATCTCAACATTTATGTCATCCATCTCTAAGGTTGACCTAAATGTTGAGATTTGGGGCGTCCCCAACCGTATTATGGAAGCGAAAGATGGACGCCCATCTTGTTTCGATAATACGGGGTTTCCCCGACCCCTTCGTGGGGACGTCCTGCGATGACGCCCTCAGAAAACTTGGGCGCCCCGTTCGATTATGCCCCTCAGAGTGTACTTGTAAGAGTCGCTGAGCGGCTTATAAGGTAAGGCACCATAGTGGGGGAGAAGGTTAAAGACAATATGCTGGACCTGCGGGAGAGAAGGCAGAGAACTGCTGGACCCATGGGGGGGAGGGGTGCTGGAGGCTACAGGTAAGGGAGAAGTGTGTTGACCCACAGGGTTTGAGCTATAGGAAGGGAGAAAAGATGCTGGACTCGTGGGAGGAGGCCTGTGCTGGAGGGAATGGAAGAGGGTGCTGGACTCACAGGAGTTGAGCTGGATGGAAGGGAGCGAAGTGCTGGATCTGCGGGGGGGTGGGGGGGAGCGGAGAGAAAGGAGTGAAGGTAAAGAGAGATGCTGAACCAAAAGGGATGAAGGAAGTGGGAGTCAAATACTGACGCACCACACAAGGAGAAAAAGAAAGGAGAGAGAAGGAGAGAAACTGGATGGGGTGAGGTCGGAGAGGAGAGAGGCACATTGGTGTGGGGGGAGGAAGAGAGGGGAGAAGCTGGACACAGGGAAATATACAGAAACAGAGGGAAGATGATGGACATGGAGGGGAGCATAGGGACAGGTGCACAAAGGGAAAATGCTGCATTGGGATTATAATCACACAGGTAATTCCAGACATGGAAGAGGGTATATGGACACAGAGGGAAGATGCTAGTCATGGGGGAGAATAGGAACACAGAAAGGAGAAGCTGGATTTGGGGGGCATAGGGACACGGAGGAGTGATGCTGGACAAAGGGGAGGGGATAGGGACATAGAGTGGTAATGATGGATGTGGGAATATGGACACAAAGGGAGATGTTGGGCAAGGAAGTGTAGGTGACACAGAGTATGGAGATGCTGAACATGGGGGGAGATAGGGACACAGAAATGGAAGATAGATGGAGAGCATGGAGGAGACCCTGGCAAGTAAGTTAATTAAGAGAAGACAGATGGAACAGAAACCAGAGCCTGGGACAAAAAAATGACCAGACACAAAACGGAGAAAAATAATGTTATTTTCTATTTTGTGATTAGAATATGTCAGATATGAATGTGAATTCTGCCAGAGCTGGTGATAGACATTGCTGGGGCCCAGGGCAGAACTTTGTGAGGGGACTCCAAAGCCCACTACCAAACTGTGCCTTCTTCAGCTTCCAGCAGGCTTAGGGCTCTCTCTGGCCAGGGGGGGGGCAGTTCCCCTAGTATTCACTTCCCTAACTCAACTCTATCCCTGGTATGTGTGATCTTTGTGGCACACTACTGATAACTCCCATTTCCTCAGCATGAATTCCATTTATCACTGCCCTTTGTCACCTTCCAATCATCCAGTTTCTACCCAGTAAGCAGGGCCGTGCCTAGGGTCTCTGGCGCCCCCCTGCAGACTATCAGTTGGCGCCCCTACCCCCCGTGAAAATGATCACGCCCCCCCCCCCCCCCCCGGTGAAAATGATCGCTCACCACTTGCCACACTGACAGGAATTGTCAGCAATATTCTTAGAAACAAATTGCTATACATTGCAAAATAAGATAGCAGATGTAAATTCTCAAAGTGGACATATTCCAAACGCTATTTAGACAAAAATTAAACTGAAACCCCCAAGATGCCAGACTCTGCATACAATGCAACACACAGAAACAGAAAATGTCCCCTAGTACTGTGCAAATATAAAGACTGCAGATGTAAATTTGAAAAAAAAACTAACAAGAACCAATCACCACTTTACAAATTAACAAATAGAAATAAAACAAATATAGAAAATAAAATAATACCATTTTATTGGACTAATACATTTAGCTTTCAGAGGCCAAAACATCCTTCCTCAGGTCATACAGTATAGTGCTATTACAGTATCCTATCCTGACCTGAGAAAGGGGGTTTTGTTCTCCGAAAGTTAGTCAAAATGTATTAAAATTAGTCCAATAAAAGATTACCTATTATAAACATTTTTAAACACAGGCTACAATACTACTATATCCTAAAGCAAAAAAAAAATAAAAGTAAATATTTTATTTACAGTTTGTTGTCTCTGGTTTCTGCTTTCCTCATCTTCTTTTCACTGTCTTCCTTCCTTCCATCCACCATCTGCCCCTGTTTCTCTCTCTGCCATCCAGTGTCTGCCCTCTCTGCTGTCCCCTTCATCCAATGTCTGCCCTCTCTCCCTGCTCCTTCCATCTACATCTGCCCTCTATCTCTGCCCCTTCCATCCACCATCTGCCCCTGTCTGCCCTCTCTCTCTCCCCCCTTCCATTCACTGTCTGCCCTTTCTATTGCTTCCATCCACTGTCTGCCCTTTCTCTCTGTCCGCTCAATCCACCCATTTGCCCTCCCTCTCCCATCCATCAAGGTCCCTCTCACTCCTCCTTCCATCTAGGATCTGTCCCTCTCTCTGCCCCTTTTTTTCAGCCCCCAGTTCCAGCCCCACTATCCCACCAGTCCCAGTTTCAGCCCTAGCCCTTTTCTCCCACCAGTCTTGAGCTTCGGCCCCCAGCCACTTCTCCCTGTCCCCTTTTCAGCCCCCAGTTTTAAAACCCAGCCCTTTTCTCTCACTAGTCCCGAGCTTCAGCCCCAGCCACTTCTCCCTGTCTTCTTTTCAGCCCCCAGTCCCCACAGTTTCAGCTCTTGTCCCTTCTCAGCCCCCCGTCCCCGTACTAGCCCCCTTCTCCCACCTACCCTCCTTTTCAGCCCCCAGTTCCAGCTCCCTTCATCCACATGCCTTGCATTAGGGTCTCCCCTTTCAAGCCCCAGACCCCATCTGGGCTCCCCTCCCCTCCCATCCCCTTCTCCCATCTGGGCTCCCCATCCCCTTCTCCCATCTGGGCACCCCATCCCCTTCTCCCATCTGGGCCCCCCCACCCCCTCCCCGTCTCCCATCTGGGCTCCCCTCCCCATCCCCTTCTGCCATCTGGGCTCCCCATCCTCATCCCCTTCTGCCATCTGGGATCCCCATCCCCATCCCCTTCTGTCATCTGGGCACCCCATCCCCTCCCCATCCCCTTCTGTCCCCTCCCCTCCCCATCCCCTTCTGCCATCTGGGCACCCCTGATCCGACCCGACTACCAGCTCTGTCGAGATGACAGCGGGTGGGGGGGGGGGGGGGGCGGGCGCTCCGCTCCCGCTGCTCCCACCCTACCTTCTTTTAAAAAATAATCAGTAAAGCGGCGTGGCAGGCAGCGCAGCTTCGCGTCTGCCCTGCTTGTAAAACAAGTAGATCTCCTCGTCGGGCCTTCGCTCACTGGGTCCCGCCCTCCTCTGACGGTAAACTTCCTATTTCCTCGAGGGCGGGACCCAGTGAGCGAAGGCCCGACGAGGAGATCTACTTGTTTTACAAGCAGGGCAGACGCAAAGCTGCGCTGCCTGCCACGCCGCTTTACTGATTTATTTTTTTTTAAGAAGGTAGGGTGGGAGCAGCGAGAGCGAGCACCCACCCACCCGCTGACACCCGGGGGCGGACCCGCCCCCACCGCGCTCTTGGCTCCCTCAGTGTCCGCCTTCTTCTGACGTCAGAAGAAGGCGGGACACTGAGGGAACCAATGAGTGCAAGGGAAGGGAGACGTCGGCAGCGCTTTCACCGACGCTGCTGCAGCCTGCGACCGAGGTAATTTAAAGTCCTCGCGCGCGGGGGGCGAGGGTAAGCACCGCGGTGGCGCCCTCCAGAGGTGGGCGCCCCCCTGCGGCGCTTACCGCATCAGCACGGCCCTGCCAGTAAGTGACTTTAGAGCCCATACCAAGGGCACTTAATTTATGTCAAACTGTGTGAAAGGCTTTGCTAAACTCTAATTACATTACATCTAATGCTTTTTTCTTGATCCAGCAGTCTGGTCACTCGGTCAAAGAAATTATTCAAATTTGTGTGACATGATCTACCTCTAGATCTTGCTGCCCTGGGTCCTGCAATCACTATCTTCCATCTTAGAACTGTTTCCATTAATGTACTCATCACAGAGCACAGACTGGCCTATAATTCCCAATCACCTCCTTCCTTCTGCTTTTATAGAGAGGGACCAAATCCAACCTTCAACAGTCCTCTTGGACAACTCCTCACTCCAAAAAAACATTGAAAAAGTCCTACAGCAGAACCATCAGAACTTCACTAATTTCCTTCAATAACCTTGGATGTGTCCAGTCCGGCCCCCGTTTTGTCTCTTTAGTTTAGCTATCGAATATTGTGTTCAATTCTGGTCACTGCATCTCAAAAAAGATATAGTGGAATTAGAAAAGGTGCTGAGAAGGGCGATGAAAATGATAAAGGGGATAGGACGACTTTCCTATGAGAAAGGCTAAAGCGGCTAGGGCTCTTCAGCTTGGAGAAAAGGCAGCTGAGGGGAGATATGATAGAGGTCTATAAAATAATGAGTGGAGTTGAATAGGTAGACGTGAAGCATCTGTTTATGCTTTCCAAAAATACTAGGACGGTTTCCTAAACGAAAGGTCCATAGACCATTATTAAATTGGACTTGGGTAAAATCCACTATTTCTGGAATAAGCAGTATAAAACGTTTTGTACTTTTTTGGGACCTTGCCAGGTTTTTGTGACCTGGATTGGCCACTGTTGGAAACAGGATGCTGGGCTTGATTGACCTTTGGAGGGGCATAATCGAAAGGGACGTCCAAGTTTTGATGAGGACGTCCTCACAAAATGTCCCGATTCAAGGGTGGGGAAACCTGTATTATTGAAACAAGATGGATGTCCATCTTTTGTTTCGATAATACAGTCAGGGACGTCCAAATCTTGAAATTTTTGTTGTCCTTAGAGATGGTCATCCCTAGACTTGGTCGTTTCTGACTTTCGGCGATAATGGAAACCAAGGACGTCCATCTCAGAAACGACCAAATCCAAGCCCTTTGGTTGTGGGAGGAGCCAGCATTTCTAGTGCACTGGTCCCCCTGACATGCCAGGACACCAGCTGGGCACCCTAGGGGCACTACAGTGGACTTCAGAAATTACTCCCAGGAACATAGCTCCCTTACTGTGTGTGCTGAGCCCCCCCCAAAACCTCCCCAAAACCCACTACCCACAACTGTACACCACTACCATAGCCCTTACGAGTGAATGGGGGCACCTAGATGTGGGTACAGTGGGTTTGTGATGGGTTTTGGAAGGCTCGCTGTTTCCTTCACGAACGTAATAGGTAGGGGGGGTGGGCTTGGGTCCGCCTGCCTGAAGTGCACTGCACCCACTAAAACTGCAACAGGGGCCTGCATACTGCTGTCATGGACCTGAGTAAGACATCTGAGGCTGGCAAAAAAATATTTTGAAAGATATTTTTTGAGGGGTGGGAGGGAGTTAGTGACCACGGGGGGAGTAACGGGAGGTCATCCCTGATTCCCTCCGGTGGTCACCTGGTCATTTCGGGTACCTTTTTGTGCCTTGGTCATGAGAAAAACACGACCAGGTAAAGTTGTCCAAGTGCTCGTCAGGGACGTCCTTTTTTTTCCATTATGGGTTAAGGACATCCTAGTGTTAGGCATGCCGAACCCACCTTCGCTACACCTCCGATATGCCCCCTTGAACTTTGCCCGTCCCTGTGACGGAAAGCAGTTGGGATGTCCAAAATCGGCTTTCGATTATACCGATTTGGACTTCTCTGTGAGAAGGACGCCCATCTTCCGATTTATGTCGAAAGATGGGCGTCCTTCTCTTTCAAAAATGAGCCCATTGGTCTGTCTCAGTATGGCAACTCTTTATGAAGACAGTCCTCTGAAAATCGTTCAATCTCTACCACACTTTCATTTCTATTTGTGTTGTCTTCTGTGGTCTTCCCCCAGCCCTTTATCTGTGAACACAGAAATAGTTGTTAAGCTTATTCCGTTTTATTCTTATTAGGTTGTATGTATTCCTCCCCTTCACCCTTGAGTCTTGTAATGTCACTTTTGCACTTCCTTCTATAACTATCATATGTAAAAAATGTCTTATTCCCTTATTTTACCACATTGGCTATTTTCTTAAATTTCATTTTTGCTTTCCTATGTTATCAGGCTCTCTTAGCTTTTCAGATGTTGTTACCGACCTCCTTATTCTGTGATCTCTTGTACTTTATGAAGGCTAACTTCTTTTTTTTTTTTCCTTTTCAACTACTGTTTTGAGAACCAAAAGTGGCCTTCTTTTCCTCTTACTTTTCAAATGGTTGCAAATGCAGCTCAGAGATAAAGTTTGTGAGTAGAAAAGCTACTGGCTGAAGGGGGGGCATAACTAAATTATAGTCAGTATTATTTATTTGAGCTGGTGTTTCAGGATTTTGGATTCAAATTGTGGGTATCTAAAAGAGGTCCTAGGGCCCTCCACACAAACAAAACAAACTTTGACAATGCTTGAAGCTGAATTTATACCTCATTCACCTTTAGGTTCAGGATCTTCTGCACTTTTCCATGCCAGTTTTAACTGTCCTTTATGATTTCTATAAAGGCTGGAATGAATAACATATAAATAATATTAGTACAAGTATTAGTAAAGAACATAAGAACATTAATATAAGCATTGCCATGCTGTCACAGACCGACGGTCCATCAAGCCTAGTATCCTGTTTCCAGCAGTGGCCAATCCAGGTCACAAGTACATGGCAAGATCCCAAAAGAGTAAAACAGTCTTACAGAATGTTCCCACATTCCTTCCTTCGTTGTCTTTAGCTCCGTGAACATACTAATATCATTCTTCTAATTCACATTGTTTAAAAGTTTTACTTCAATAGTTAGAAGGGAATATGTAACACCATAGATCCTTGAAGTAATTTTTAACTTTTCCTATCATAAGGGTAGCACTTCAGAACATTTAATCAATAGAATTGACAGAAAAATGCAAAAAGACAATAACATGTTCAGATACCCTACAAGTTCTTTTTAATTAATTAACTCATAACTATGCCAATAATTGGTTCCCTGAATTGTCTTCTCTGTTAGTTGCCCATTGACCTGTAAACAATTCCTTCAAGTCTTTGCTAAACCCCTCTAACAAACTAGGACTACCAGTTGAGATTTCAGTGCAAAGCATTAAATAATATATTTCACATATTGGCATAGTGTTTCTTGGGAAATTGCCAGCAGAAATTACCCAGCTGGTTCCATAGTGCCATTACTCTTATCGAAATGGGCCCAGGTAATTGCTATTTAGGTGAACATGGCCATTGGGTTATTGTTTACCGGATACGGTGATTAGCTGCTGCTGATGTAACAGTTTTGCTACCAGTTGCAATTACAACAGATGCCACTACTGTTAGAATAAAGGAATGTATCCTGCTTCTGGAAACATGGGTTAATACATTTGCACAGAAACTTAATAAAGATAAAACTAACTTTCTTTTTCTGGGGCATTTAGATAATATTTGGAATTGCACCTTTTGAAACCAGTCGGTTAGCATTTTGTATATCAGTATAATCTTTATCTGGAACCCTAACGTTAGAGTCTCATGTGATTTGGGTTATAAAGAAGTCCTTCTTCTTGATGAATAAACTCAGAAACATTCATAATATGCTTGAGTTTTATATGTTCAGACTTGTCGTTCAGAGTCTAGTTCTGTCTACCCTAGATGATAGTAATTGCACCTATGCTGGATACCAAAGAAAATTGAAGAATTCAAATGGTACAAAACACTGCAGCACGTTTAATTTATTCTGCATAGAATTTCTTCTTTGTTGATAGATCTCCACTGGTTACCAGTGGAGACACAGGTTTTCTTTAAGATTTGCATATTAGTATTTAAGATCCTTCATGGGTCTGCTCTGGCCTATTTATCTAACCGGGTACAGTCGTCCAAAAGGACTAGAGTTTTACGTGATAACTTTCAATTACATTTTCCGAGTCCTCAGGGCCTAAAATATAAGACTATTTTTTCAGCAAGGCTTTTGTATCATGTTCCAACTATCTGGAATTGAAAATTCAACATTTTACTCTTTTTAGGAAAGTCTTAAAAACCTATCTTTTAAAGAAATGTTAAATGTGATATGGATTTGTTTTTACAAGTATCATTTAGGAATTGTTGTTTGCTATATCTGTTAGTTCACAGGGTTTGCCTGTAAACTTTTTTTTTTTTTTTTTGTGAACCACACCGAACCTCCTGGGCTGTTGTGGTCAATAAAAACCCAATGTAATGTAACCTGCCCTGCAAATTCCTACTACAAGAGTTATTTCCAAATGAGCATGGATCATAAAGCTAACCTTCACACTACAGGAATCTGCAGATTCACGTCTACCCGTTCCACTCCACTCAGTATTTTATAGAATTCTATTACTGCATATCTCCCCTCAGCCATCTCTTCACCAAGCTGAAGAGCCTAGCCTTTTTAGTCTTTCCTCATAGGGGAGTCATCCCATCCGCTTTATCATTTTTGTCGCCGTTCTCTGTACCTTTTCTAATTCCACTATATTTTTTTTGAGATGCAGTGACCAGAATTGCACGCAGTATTCAAGGTGCAGTTGCACCATGGAGCAATACAAAGGCATGATAGCGTTCTCATTTTGTTTTCCATCCCTTTCCTAATAATTCTTAACATTGTATTTGCTTTCTTAGATTCCACTGCACACTGAGCAGAGGGTTCCAATGTATTAACAATGATGACACCTAGATCCTTTTCCTGGGCAGTGATTCCTATTGTGGAGCCGTGCATCATGTAGTTATAGTTTGGGTACCTCTTTCCCATATGCATCACTTTGCACTTGCTCACATTAAATGTCATCTTCCATTTGGATGCCCAGTCTCCCAAACTCATAAGGTCCTCTTACATTCCACTTGCGATTTAACAACTTTGAATAATTTGTGTCATCAGCAAATTTAATTGCCTCACTAGTTATTCCCATGTCTAGATCATTTATAAATGTGTTAAAAAACTGTGGTCTCAGCATCAACCCTGGGGAATTCCACTTTTTACCCTTCTCTTTGTTTTCTATCTTTTAACAAGTTTTTAATCCACAATAGGACACCACCTCCTATCCCATGACTTTTTAATTTCCGGTTCACCTTTATCCACTTGTTTATTCACCACTTCAAAGAAATGTAGTAGATTGAGGCAAGATTCCCTTGACTAAATCCATGTTGGCTTTGTCTCAGTAATCCATTCTTATGTATATAGTCTATAATTTTGTTCTTTATAATAGTTTCTACCATTTTGCCCGACACTGATGTCAGGTTCACTGGTCTATAATTTCCTGGATCACCTCTGGAACCCTTTTATAATTAGTGTTACATTGGCCACTCTTCAGTCTTCTGATACCATGCTTGATTTTAAAGATAAATTACATATTACTGACAATAGCTCTGCAAGTTCATTTTTCAATTCTATCAATACTCTGGGATGTATACCATCCAGTCCAGGTGATTTGCTACTCTTCAATTTGTCGAATTGACCCATTACATCTTCCAGGTTTACATGTTCAGTTTCTCTGACTCATCAACATTGAACACTATTTCTGGCACTGGTGTCTCTTCGACATCATTCTCGGTGAAGACTGAAGCAAAGAATTCATTTAATCTCTCTGCTTTGGCCGTCTTCTCTGAGTGCCCCTTTACCCCCTAGTCATCTAGTGGTCCAAGTGATTCTTTTACTGGCTTCTTGTTAACAATATACCTAAAAGTTTACTATCAGGCTCATTTTCTAAAGAGAAGGATGCCCATCTTTCAACATAAATCAGAAGATGGACATACTCTCCCAGATACGTCCAAAGCGGTATAATCATAACCCGATTTTGGACGTCTCCAACTGCAGTCCGCCACAAGGACGTCCAAACTTCAAGGGGGCATGTCGGAGGCATAGCGAAGGCGGGACTTGGGCGTGCCTAACACTTGGACGTCTTTGATCCATAATTGAAAAAAGGACGTCCCTGACTAACACTTGGACATTTTCACCCGGACGTTTTTTTTTTTACAAATAAGGCACAAAAATGGTGCCCAAAATGACCAGATGACCACCGGAGAGAATCGGGGATGACCTTGCGTTACTTCCCCAGTGGTCACTAACCCTCTCCCATCCTCAAAAAACATCTTTAAAAATATGTCGTGCCCGCCTCTATGCCAGCCTCAGATGTCATACTCAGGTCCATGACAGCGCATGAAGGTCCCAGGAGCAGTTTTAGTGGGTACTGCAGTGCACTACAGACAGGCAGACCCAGGCCCATACCCCACCTACCTGTTACATTTGTGGAGGAAACAGTGAGCTCTCCAAAACCCACCACAAACCCACTGTACCCATATATAGGTGCCCCCCTTCAACCATAAGGGCTAAGGTAATGGTGTATAGTTGTGCGTAGTGGGTTTTGGGGGGCTCAGCACACAAGGTAAGGGAGCTATGTTCCTGGAAGCATTTTATGAAGTCCACTACAGTGCCCCCTAGGGTGCCCGGTTGGTGTCCTGGCATGTCAGGGGGACCAGTGCACTACAAATGCTGGCTCCTCCCATGTCCAAACGGCTTGCATTTGAATGTTTTTGGCATGAACGTCTTTGGTTTCAAAAATCACCGAAAGTCAGAAATGTCCATGTCTAGGGACGTCCAAATTTAAGGATTTGGACGGCTCTAACGGTATTTTCGAAATGAAAGATGGACATCCATCTTTCATTCGAAATACGTTTTCCCCGCCCCTGGATTTGGATGTTTTGCAAAGACGTCCAAATCAAAACTTGGACGTTTCTTTCGAAAATGCCGTTCTATGTGTTTTTACCTCCAGCGCAATCTTTTTTTCAAAGTCTCTCTTTGTCTTCCTTATCAGTGCTTTGCATTTGACTTGCCAGTCCTTATGCTGTTTCCTATTATTACCAGTTGGATCTTTCTTCCATTTTCTAAGAATTTCTTTTATTTCCAGTATCTTCCTTCACCTTGCTTTGTTTTCAACCATGCCGGATGTCGTTTGACCTTCCTTCCTCCTTTTTTAATAAATGGAATATATCTGGTCTGGGCTTCCTGGATGGTAGTTTTGAAAAGCATCCATTCCTGATGGGAATTTTTGATCTTTGCTGCTACTCCTTTGTGTATTTATTCCAGAGATTATATCAAATCTGATCATGTTATGATCGCTGTTACTAAGTGGCCCCAGCACCGTTACCTCCTGCACTGGATCATGTGCTCCACTAAGGACTAGAAATATATAATACCAGAGAATACTAATAAGGAGACCTAAAAGTGAGAGGATTAACCTAATGCAGTTCTGGGTGATACACCTAGAAAATAACACTTCTTTTAGATTAGAGAAGTTCTCAGAGTTACCATTTCACCCAAAACGAGACTCACATTTAAACGTGACACCTCTAAGGGTAGACGAATTTCTCAATCATAGAACTTCTCATAGGTGTCTATATCTTAGGAAATCTTTTTATTGAAAATACACCCTTGTTCTAATCCAAAGTTTATCAAATATACAACTTACTAATCACAAATCTTAGAACTGTATAAATTGATCCTATCACTCACTCCTCTAAACCTCATGCACATCCAAAAATCAAAGTTGTGCATGAGGTTTAGAGGAGTGAGTGATAGGATCAATTTATACAGTTCTGAGATTTGTGATTAGTAAGTTGTATATTTGATAAACTTTGATTGGAACAAGGATGTATTTTCAATAAAAAGATTTCCTAAAATATAGACACCTATGAGAAGTTCTATGATTGAGAAATTCGTCCATCCTTAGAGGTGTCACGTTTAAATGTGAGCCTCGTTTGGGTGAAATGGTGACTCTGAGAACTTCTCTAATCTAAAAGAAGTGTTATTTTTCTAGGTGTATCACCCAGAACTGCATTAGGTTAATCCTCTCACTTTTAGGTCTCCTTATTAGTATTCTCTGGTATTATATATTTTTAGTTGACTCAGTCCAGAGTACTTATTGGGAATAGTTTAGATTTATCTGGTTTGACCACTAAGGACAAGGCCTAGAATTGTTCCCCCTCTTGTTGGTTCCTGAACCAATTGGTCCATAAAGCAGTCCTTGATTTCATCAAGAAAGTTTACTCCCCTAAGCATGCCCTGATGTTACATTTACCAAAATCCATAAAATAACACACGACACAGTGACCTTCCGTAAACTTTTGAAAACTTATTTAAGAAAGCATACAATAACAACTTATCCTAAATGCAGATTAACAAAATGCAACTATACAACATGTATTTTCTATATATCAATTATTTTTGCTAATTATCTTGATTTTCAGTCTAATGATCCTAATTGTTCAAGCTATTTTTGTCATGATTACGACAAAATGAGAAAAATGGTGAAAAAAAGACTGAAAGGAGCAGCTCGCAGAGTAAAAAACTTGCATCAGGCGTGGATGCTGTTTAAAAACACCATCCTGGAGGTTCAGGACAAATATATTCCACGTATTAGAAAAAAGGGAGAAAAGACTAAACGTCAGCCGGCGTGGCTAAACAGTAAGATAAAGGAAATCATTAGAGCCAAAAAACAATCCTTCAGAAAGTGGAGAAGAGAACCAACTGAAAGTAACAGGATAGATCATAAGGAATGCCAAGCCAAATGCAAAGCGGAGATAAGGAGGGCAAAAAAGGACTTTGAGAAGAAATTAGCGTTGGAAGCAAAAATACATAGTAAAAATTTTTTAGATACATTAAAAGCAGGAAACCGGCCAAAGAGTCGGTTGGGCCGCTGGACGAAAATGGTGTTAAAGGGGCGATCAAGGAGGACAAAGCCGTAGCGGAGAAATTAAATGAATTCTTTGCTTCGGTCTTCACCGAGGAGGATTTGGGGGGGACACCGGTGCCGGAAAGAATATTTGAAGCGGGGGAGTCGGAGAAACTAAACAAATTCTCTGTAACCTTGGAGGATGTAATGGGTCAGTTCAGCAAGCTGAAGAGTAGTAAATCACCGGGACCTGATGGTATTCATCCCAGAGTATTAATAGAACTAAAAAATGAACTTGCGGAGCTACTGTTAGAAATATGCAATCTGTCCCTAAAATCGAGTGTAATACCGGAAGACTGGAGGGTAGCCAATGTTACTCCGATTTTTAAGAAAGGTTCCAGAGGAGATCCGGGAAATTATAGACCGGTGAGTCTGACGTCGGTGCCGGGCAAGATGGTGGAGGCTATTATTAAGAATAAAATTGCAGAGCATATACAAAAACATGGACTGATGAGACAAAGTCAGCACGGATTTAGTGAAGGGAAGTCTTGCCTCACCAATCTAATGCATTTTTTTGAGGGGGTAAGCAAACATGTGGACAATGGGGAGCCGGTTGATATTGTATATCTGGATTTTCAGAAGGCGTTTGACAAAGTGCCGCACGAAAGACTCCTGAAGAAATTGCAGAGTCATGGAATCGGAGGTAGGGTATTATTATGGATTAAGAACTGGTTGAAAGATAGGAAGCAGAGAGTAGGATTGCGTGGCCAGTATTCTCAGTGGAGGAGGGTAGTTAGTGGGGTCCCGCAGGGGTCTGTGCTGGGTCCGTTGCTTTTTAATGTATTTATAAATGACCTAGAGATGGGAATAACTAGTGAGGTAATTAAATTCGCCGATGACACAAAATTATTCAGGGTCGTCAAGTCGCAGGAGGAATGTGAACGATTACAGGAGGGACCTTGCGAGACTGGGAGAATGGGCGTGCAAGTGGCAGATGAAGTTCAATGTTGACAAGTGCAAAGTGATGCATGTGGGTAAGAGGAACCCGAATTATAGCTACGTCTTGCAAGGTTCCGCGTTAGGAGTTACGGATCAAGAAAGGGATCTGGGTGTCGTCGTCGATGATACGCTGAAACCTTCTGCTCAGTGTGCTGCTGCGGCTAGGAAAGCAAATAGAATGTTGGGTGTTATTAGGAAGGGTATGGAGTCCAGGTGTGCGGATGTTATAATGCCGTTGTATCGCTCCATGGTGCGACCGCACCTGGAGTATTGTGTTCAGTACTGGTCTCCGTATCTCAAAAAAGATATAGTAGAATTGGAAAAGGTACAGCGAAGGGCGACGAAAATGATAGTGGGGATGGGACGACTTTCCTATGAAGAGAGGCTGAGAAGGCTAGGGCTTTTCAGCTTGGAGAAGAGACGGCTGAGGGGAGATATGATAGAAGTGTATAAAATAATGAGTGGAATGGATCGGGTGGATGTGAAGCGACTGTTCACGCTATCCAAAAATACTAGGACTAGAGGGCATGAGTTGAAGCTACAGTGTGGTAAATTTAAAACGAATCGGAGAAAATTTTTCTTCACCCAACGTGTAATTAGACTCTGGAATTCATTGCCGGAGAACGTGGTACGGGCGGTTAGCTTGACGGAGTTTAAAAAGGGGTTAGATAGATTCCTAAAGGACAAGTCCATAGACCGCTATTAAATGGACTGGAAAAATTCCTCATTTTTAGGTATAACTTGTCTGGAATGTTTTTACGTTTGGGGAGCGTGCCAGGTGCCCTTGACCTGGATTGGCCACTGTCGGTGACAGGATGCTGGGCTAGATGGACCTTTGGTCTTTCCCAGTATGGCACTACTTATGTACTTATGTACTTATGAATGAAGTTTAACCTATTACCTTTAGTTCTTATCATAGGACGAACTTTCCTCCTGTAACCTAACTTAATCTGTCCCTCTACCTCAACTATGTATTTCTCTTATCCGGAACTGGTAATCACCACTTACGGAACTATGTAAGCCACATTGAGCCTGCAAATAGGTGGGAAAATGTGGGATACAAATGTTATAAATAAATAAATTTACCCAGTCAACATAGGGTTGTAAAATTCAATGAGTACAGGGCAAATATTTTTTATGTTGCAGGTCCAACTATGCGGAATAGCCTATCATTAAGGCTTTAAAAATACTAGAACTATATGGAGTTGCAGAAGGTCAAAATTGAACTGGCAGAAATAATTAGGTTTTATTCTGTTTTTGTTTGTATTAAGTTTTATGTTTGTAAGAATAAATGTTTTTTATTTTAATGTATATTTTGTTCTCCAAGGACAAGCAGACTTCCTATTCTCACAAGTGAGTAGGCGATCTGCGCCGCCCGGGTCAGCATAATAGCCAGCAAAAACGTTTGCGAGAGCCTTCTGGAGTGTGAGGGGTGCCCCAATGTGCATGCATAGATTGCCTTCCCACCCGCAGCACAACCGTGCCGGTTTATTTTCCCTTTCCTTGTCTCATTCACCATAAAATAATTTTTGCCCTTATTTCTTTTAATTTTTCTGGCCCACGTTTAAGTTTCCTTTCTTTTTTCGGTGTGGGCCCCTTTCAGGCCCGCTCGGACAGGTCTCCATTCTTTTTTGTGCCTTTTCATTTTTTAGGCACAATCACGGCTTTTAATTTTGCCGAAGCCATTTTTCCTTCCATGTCATCGAAGACTCCCGGTGGCTTCAAACGTTGTGCTTGGTGTAACCGGACCATCTCGGGTACTGATACATACTCTTAGTGCAGTGGCGTAGCCAGACTGCCAATTTTGGGTGAGCCTGAACCCAAAGTGGGTGGGCCCCATATTTTCTCTCTACCCCCCTCCCCCAGCAAAATTTAGTCACACCAATCAGATGCATTTGTCACACAGGGGTAAAGTGCTGCTTTTCAGTGCATCAGGTTTCAGAAAATAATTTATTTAATAGCCTAACGCCCTTTTCAATGAGCTTTCAGAGGCCAAAACCTCCTGCCTCAGGTCAGTATAATGCTGTTATGGTATCTTCTCCTGACCTAAGGAATTATTGGTCTCTGAAATGTTATTAGCACAGGTACCATATTACTTGATCCGAAATTTAAAATAAAATTATTTTCTTTACCTTTGTTGTATGGCCATTTACTTTTTCTCATTGTGTTACTCCCAGTCTCTAGATTCTGCTTTTCTTCATTTTCACTTAACTCTTCTGCGCCATTTGTCATTTTCTCTCCTTTTTCTTTACTTTCTTCAATATTTTTCAGCCTCTCTCTCTGTCCAGTTTTAATTCATTCTTACTATCCATTCTTTAATTTCCTTCTTTTTCCTTCATCTACCTAAGGCTTTTCATCTTTTTCTCACCCTTGTTCTCCTCGTGCCCCTTCCTCTTATTCTCCAGTCTTTCTCTACTCCCCTTTTCCATCCAGCAGCTCTCCTTTTTCTCTCCCCATCTTTCCAGTGTCTCCCATCTTTCTCTCCCCATCCTTCCCATGTCTCCCCTCTTTCTTTCTGCATCCTTACATCTAGTGTCTCCTCTTTCTCCCTACCCTTCCATCCAGCATCTTCCCTCTTTCTCTCTCCATCCTTCCACCCATCTACCCTCTCTCCTGATCCTTCCATCTAATGACTCTGTCCCCCTCCTTCTATCCAGTGTGTGTCTCTCTCTCTACCCTTTTCTGTTCAGTGTCCCATCTCTCTCCCACATCCTTCCAATCTCTCCCCTTTCTCCTTGCAATCCATTCATCCATCCCCCCTTTCTCTCCCCATCATTCCATCGTGTCTTTCTCTCCTCATCCTTCCATCTGTGTTTCCCTCTTTCTCTTCCCATCCTTCCATCCATCTACCCCCCTCTCCCGATTCTTCCATCCAGTGTCTCTCTCTCTCTATCCCTTCTTTCCATTCAGGCCCGCCCACCCAATACAGACCTGCCAGTCTCCCATGAAACATGAAACACGAAGCGCCAGCTCCCATTTCCGGCCACTGCTGCTTCTCCTGTTAAGCAGCAGCAGCCGCTACAAAAACAAAAGAGGTAATTTAAACAAGCAAAAATGTTTTTAAAAAGCAAGCGCGGCACCGCAGGCAGCCACCAAGCATTGCTGTCAGCTCTGCAGCGCTCTTCTCGCCTCTCACGTCACTGCCCCTGGAGTATGACCCCGGAGGAGCGCAGCGATGTAAAGGCAAGAGGAGCAGCTGCAGAGCCAACAGCCAATGCCTGATGCCTGCCTGCGGTGCTGCGCTTGCTTTTTAAAAACATTTTTGCTTGTTTAATTACCTCCTTTGTTTTTGTAGCGGCCACTGCTGCTCAACAGGACAAGCAGCAGTGGCCGGAAATGGGAGCTGGCGCCGCGTGTTTCGCGGGAGACTTGGCAGGTCTGTATTGGGTGGGTGGGCCTGGAGGGAAAGTGGCTGCGGCTACGCCCCTGGCAGCTAGACCAGCACCGATGGGAGGGTCGTGAAAGACTGGGTGGGCCTGAACCGAGAATGGTGGGCCTGGGCCAGCCCACCATAGCTACGCCCCTGTCTTAGTGTATTCAGTATCTTGGGCCCGACCATAGCCCGGCAAATTGTGTCCTTTGTCTTCATTTGATGAAAAGGACCCAAATTTCTCGAGAAGCTCAACGTGAGAAACGTTTTGGAGCTTGGTCCGGTCCTTAGACATCAGCATCGAGGTTGGCGGCGTTGATGTTGAGGGAAGCATTGACATCAGGAGTCAAAGTAGGAATGGCTGCTGAGAGACCTAGAGACACTGGGAGCAGTGAGGCATCGAGTGGATTGTCACCTGCATCAAGGCCTCCTGTTGTGCAGGCCTCCCGGGACCATCCATCATAGGACCTGACCCCGACGAAACGTGAGGATTCAACGTCCTCCTTGTTGCCACCGAGGAGCTTGGGTGAGGTGCATCAGGTGAATGCCAAGAAGTACAGACACTGATCTCCTTCAACGCATGGTGCCGGGAGCTCTGGGACGCCAAAGGCACCCGAGAAGCATCGATGCTGGAAGAATCGCTCTCCCTCCATTCAAGAGGTGCCGATGCATATCTCTCCCAGCAGCTGAGGTCCTGCTCCTTCACGCCAAAGATTTGGCAACCTGAGATCCAACCAGCCCCTCAGCCATTACCAATGGCAGCTCTCGACCAGTGTATCCGGGCCTTGCTCCCAGAGCTTCTGGAGGGACTGATGCAGCGATGTGCATCGGCATCAGGGGTGCCTGCACCTGCCATGGCTTCTACTGCGGCCCCGCCTGGCTGGCGCCACTTGCGGCTCCTGTGTCGATTGCTACCCAGGCTGGTACTCCTTTGATGCTGGTGGAGGAAGCTTTGCTGGAGTTGAGGTGGGAGCCAGTGCCTCAATGCCATTCTCAAGGGCATGGGTCCTCTACATTGAGGCAGTCCTGGTCTTGGACATCCCTGAGGGAAGTGCTGTCTGATACCAAAGAGGTGCACTCATGGGAATCAGAGGAGGATCTCAGGTACTTCTCCAATGAGTCCTTTTTTTTTTTTTTTAATTTTATTTATATACTTTTATCAAACATAATTAATCCTTATGAGTGATAATACACATAACAGCAATTTGTAAACAAAAGAAAATATTCTAACAGTCACACTAATATATTCAACTATCGATCCCAAATTAAGGTAATGATCCAAGATTTGTAGAAAATTTCAAATACTTAAATATAAAGCATAATCACCAAATAAGTAAATCAAAAGAGCAAGTTACGTCTCGAGTGACTGACTCCAAGCTGCCTTACAGCGGTGCATGTGTGACTAGACTTTTACATTTACCTCTTCTCTGCTTAACAGAAATTCCTCCAACTGTTTTGGATCAAAGAATTGGTATTGCCTAGATTGAAATTTTATTCTACATATACATGTGTATCTCAAAACAAAATCTGCACCTATTGCTATTATTCTAGGACGTAGAGTCAAAAATTTTCTACGCCTTTGTTGAGTATCCCTTGCCAAATCAGGGAATACCCTAACCTTTGATCCCAAAAACAGAGAATCCAAATGTCTGAGGGAAAGTTAAGGACTGCATCTCTATCTATTTCCAACGCAAATGTCACCAAAAGTGTAGTTCTTTGAGTTATAATCTCCAAAGAGGACTCAAGAAATGCCGTAAGATTCATTGCACCTTGTTGCTGTTGATTTTCAGATGATTTCACATCCGTTTGTATATAATAAGCTCTAGTTATAGGTGGCAAGGAATTTTTCCGGCATTCCCAGAATCTCCCTTAAATACTTTCTGATCATTTGGGTTGGCACCACCATAGGGGACCTAGGAAAATTTATAAAACGCAAAGTCAGTCTCTTTGAGTAAATTCTCCAAATATTCCAAGTGTCTCAAGGTGAAGTTTTTATCTTTAATTAAAGTTTGTCCCACAAGATCAAGTTTCTCAATTTTTTCCGACATTCTTCTAACCTCGGTCGCTTGGGATTCACTAGTTTGAATCTGTTTTAGAGCAGTCTCTGATAGAACTTTAATCGTCTCCATATTTTTCAAAATCAAATTTTGTAAAGCTGAGTGGGTAGATGAAGTTAAGATCCACAGTGTCTCCAAAGTCACTACAGCTGGTTTTTCTACCCTCTCCCATTGAAAAAACCGGTAGGGGGGGCCTTGGCAGCCTGTTCCAGAGTACTCACTGTCTTTTCCAAGGCTTGAGCAGCTGTTAATCCTGGTTCAGCTTGCAATGTGGCTCCAGTTGTCCGCTCGTGCAGTCTCCCTTCCTGATCACCTGGCTCTCCTCTCGACGCTATGGCCCCTGGACTTGCAACAGAAGCTTCCCTTCCGGGTTGTGGGGGCGCTGCACGCTCGACAGGGCTCAGGGAAGCCCCGTCTCCACTGCTGTCTAGCGTCTGAGCGCTAGCACCGGCTAACGGAGTCGACGCCGACTCGGGACCAGACCCAAGGCGAAGTGATCCAGCGTTGTCTGGCGTGGCTGAGAAGTGCTGTCCGGTACAGAGGGAGCCTCCCGAACTTTACCTCTTCTCTTGCCCATCGCCGCGACAGGTAAGGCGCTCACGCAAGTCTAAGCTAGGAGCTACTTCGAGATGCGTCCGTTTAACTTGCTCTAACAGCCGCCATCTTGGATCCCAATGAGTCCTATGGGATCCCTTCTGCGCCTTCCCCTCCACCTCAGAGGAGACTGTCTCCACCAGAGAGTCTCTCCTTCACCTCTTTTGTTTGGGAAATGGGCTGAGGCCATTCCATTTCCCATGGAAGTGGAGGATGAGCCCAGGGCCAAGATGCTCGATGTCCTGGACTACACCTACCCTCCTAAGGAGGCAGTGACGGCTCCTCTCCATGAAGTATTCAAGGCAGTCCTCATTAGGAACTGGGCGTCCCCTCTGTCTGTCCCTGTGGTCCCTAAGAAGATGATACTCAATATCGGATCCCCGGGAACCTGGGTTGGTGAGGTCTCAGTTACCCCACAACTCCATGGTGGTGGATGCCGTTCTCAAAAAGCCAGGAGTTCTAGAGAATATGCCTCGGCTTCCCCAGGTAGAGAAGATAGAACCCTGGATTATTTTGGGAGAAAGATGTATCAGGCTGCTATTCTCATCGCCCGTATTCAATCTACCGTCTCTTCACAAGCGTTTACTTACGGAACTCGGTGAGGCAGCTGTCAGACTTGGTCAATGTGCTCCCACCAGAGCAGGCCCAGCTGTTTTGTCAGTTGGTCAAGCAGAAGAAGGCATGTCGCAAGTTCTTGGCCAGGGGCAGTTATGACACTTTTGACGTGGCATCCAGAATCTCTGCTCAGGTATAGCAATGGTGCAGACTTTCTTGGCTGCGTGTTTCTGACCTAGACCATTCGGTCCAGCAACGGGTGGTGGATGCCCCTTGCTGGAGGGATAATCTTTTCAGAGAGAGGGTCGAAGAGGTCGCTGACCAAATTAAGAAGCACACTGAAACTATCAGGCTCATTTCGAAAGAGAAGGGCGCCCCTCTTTCGACACAAATCGGGAGATGGGTGTCTTTCTCGCAGGGTCGCCCAAATCGGAATAATCGAAAGCCGATTTTGGGCGCCCTCAACTGCATTTTGTCACGGGGATGACTAAAGTTCATGGGGCATGTCAGCAGCGTACCGAAGGCGGGACGGGGCATGCTTAAGAGATGGGCGTCCTCGGCTGATAATGGAAAAAAGAAGGGCTTCCCTGACGAGCATTTGGCCGACTTTACTTGGTCCATTTTGTTTTCACGACCAAGCCTCGAAAGGTGCCTGAACCGACCAGATGACCACCGGAGGGAATCGGGGAGGACCTCCCCTTACTTCCCAGTAGTCACCAACCCCCTCCCACCCCAAAAAAAAAACTTAAAAAATATTTTTTCCAGCCTCTATGCCAGCCTCAAATGTCATACCCAGCTCCATCACAGCAGTATGCAAGTCCCTGGAGCAGTTTTTAGTGGGTGCAGTGCACTTCAGGCAGGCAGACCCAGGCCCATCCCCCCCTACCTGTTACACTTGTGGTGGTAAATGTGAGCCCTCCAAACCCCCCACAAAACCCACTGTACCCACAAGTAGGTGCCCCCCTTCATCCCTATGATAGTGGCTATGATAGTGGTGTACAGTTGTCGGGGTGAGTTTTTTTTTTTGGGGGGGGGTTGGGAGGGCTCAGCACCCAAGGTAAGGGAGCTATGCACCTGGGAGCAATTTGTAAAGTCCCCTGCAGTGCCCCCAAGGGTGCCCAGTTGGTGTCCTGGCATGTGAGGGGGACCAGTGCACTACGATGCTGGCTCCTCCCATGACCAAATGCCTTGGATTTGGTTGTTTTTGAGATGGGCGTCCTCGGTTTCCATTATCGGCGAAAACCGAGGTTGCCCATCTCTAAGGTCGACCATCTCAACATTTAGGTCGACCATCTATTAGGTTGACCTAAATGTGGAGATTTGGGCGTCCCCGACCATATTATCGAAACGAAAGATGGACGCCCATCTTGTTTTGATAACATGGGATGCCCCGCTCCTTCGCCGGGGCATCCTTAGAGATGGGCACCCTTAGAGATGGTCGTGATTATGCCCCTCCACATGTTTTATCATAATAGACCTAGCTATCCTTGGTTGTTGCCTATCCCAGACAAAATTTAGTATCATCCTTTGCTGTTTTTGTAGTATTCCAGGGCTTATCTTGATTGGTAAAGCTTGAAATATGTATTGAAGCAGAGTAGTACATCATTTTTAGAGTGGCCACTCTTCCATGATAATTCACCTTTCCTCCATACCCTAAGGTCTTCCTGAATTCCCTTTATTAAATTAGTCTGGAAAAGGAAGGATATATCACTTGTTATTTTTATTCCAAATATTTCACAAAATATTCCCAAATATTTCCCAAAATATATTGACCTAAGACAATTTTCTTTTATTCTGTTCCATTCCTGTTCTAAGGCACAGGTTCTCAACACAGTTCTTGGAACACACTTAGCCAGTCAGGTTTTCAAGATACCCATAATAAATATGTATGAGATAGATTTACATACAGTAGAGGTAGTACATGCAAATCTATCTCATGCGTATTCACTGTGGGTATCTTGAAAACCTGACTGGCTAGGTGTGTCTTGAGGACTGGGTTGAGAACCCATGTTCTAAGGTGACATTAAGGGCCTCTCTTCAGTCATTATTAATTTTGAAACCAGGTGTTCCTCCATATTCCCTCATCTCCCTAAGCAGAACTGAAATAGATATATACAGTTGTATCTGTGACAATTTAACATCATCAGCAAATAAAGATATTTATACATATTATCACCAGCTACCACCCCCTTGGATATCTGCAACATTCTTTATTTCTCTGAGCAAAGGACTCCATTACTGAAACAAACAAAAGTGGAAGAGTGGACATCCCTTTCTGGTGCTGCTACCTAATTTAAAGGTTATGTATAGAGCCTATTTATTTTTATAGAAGCTTATGGATTTGAATAGAGTGCAGAATCTTTGCTTAAACCCCTTGTCCATCCCTATTTTATCAAGACAACAAATATGAAAATACCCAGTGCACTTTTATCAATTGCTTTCTAAGCGTCCATAGATAATAACATTGTACCAATTCATATTCAAAGCAATTTAAGCAGGCAGAAGAGGCTCTTGCTTTCTTAAATCGTCTGGGTTCACCCCAACCACTGATATTTAGTGGCACTTAATCAGGCAATGCCACTGAATATTGGCTCAGATCAGCCCCCCCAAAATGGCAGGTCAGGGGCAGTACAGGGAGCAGTGTTGGGGAGCAGCCGGTAGATATTCAGAGTGCCAGCAATATTAGTATGGGATCCGCATAGCTAAGTGACCAGAAATAGGACAGCTGAAAAGCTGCTTACCTATATGGGCCCTGACACTGAATGTCAGCCAGGACCCACATAACTATTGAAAAGGTGCTTTGAATGGTGGGAGTCCTCTTCTGGCCCCCAAAACAGCCTCCCTGCTTCCCTTCCCCCTCCCCCAGCTGTCAACAATCAGACCTCCCTCCTCTTCATAACAAGGCCCTATCCACAACCCTTCTTTAATCTTTACAGGCCCCCTCAGACTTACCTTAGCACCCTGGTAGTCCAGTGGAGGTAACAGGGTCAGGAGCAAACCCCATTCATTCCTGCCCCTTGCAACTGCCTGTAGAAAATGTCTGCTATGATATCTCACAGCAACTCACGGGACTTGTGCAGGGTGCTAAGGTAGGCCGAGGGAGGGCCTATGTAGACGGAGGAAGATTGGGAGTTTGAGGGGGTATTTTATTAAGGCGTGCTGGTGTTTTAAGTGTGCGCCAAAAATAGGTGCGCGCTAAACGCTAGAGATGCCCATAGGAATACATTAATTCTAATAGATAGACCACATTTAAATATAAATATGTATGTGGGGACTGATTTAACCAACTGTAGTATAGAGTGTCCCAAACATCAATAATTCATCTAACTTTCATCCTATAATACAACGGAGAAAAAGAAGTATTCACATTTTTTTCTGGGGATCATCAGATGTAATAGCAGCTTACACCATAGGGAACAATCAGTTCCTTTCTTAGATAGTTCAAAGAAAATGGTTGTGGTGCGGAATCTTCATTAGATCACCCTCTAGATTCTTTTTTATATAAACATACTTCATGTTGTTTAGCAAATTAGAATTTAAATCTTAATCTTTGTAAAATATCTCAGTGTGCAAATGTGCAATGTGCAAAATAGCTCAGCACTTATCTTAAAAAATGGCAGCAATTCAATTCACAGGAGAACCTCCGCCGACATGGCCAAGTTTCGCAAAACTTCCACAGGGAAGAGGCTCTCGTTGTATTACATATTCACTCCTGTCTGCAGAGAGAACAAAATGGCCGCACCACAACCATTTTCTTTGAACTATCTAAGAAAGGAACTGATTGTTCCCTATGGTGTGAGCTGCTATTACATCTGATGATCCTCAGAAAAAAATGTGAATACTTCTCTTTCTCCGTTGTATTATAGGATGAAAGTTAGATGAATTATTGATGTTTGGGACACTCTATACTACATAGGAATACATTGGCATCTCTAGCGTTTAGCATGCGCTAAAAACGCCAGCACGCCTTAGTAAAAGACCCCCTGAGTGCTGATCCATGGGGAGGGGAGTTCTGTCAGAGGCAGGGAAGCAGGGGGCTGGGAGGGGGCTCCCAGGGCTCAAGGCACCTTTTCAATTGTTAGCCGGGGCCTGCATAACTGCTTATGCGGGCTCTGGATGAGTATTGACCAGGACCCACATAAGCTCCGGTGGTCTCCCCTGCTTAAATTAGCCCCAGATAATCAGTACTGATGCCTGAACATGGCCCAGTACTGGATTTCTGGGGCTAATTCTGTCCTCAGCTTGTCAGTGTTTATAAAAATGCTGACCACCACGGGCTGAATAATATCCCCATAGTAATTTTCTTTTTTCTGGCCATCTCCAATGGGTGACCAGAGAATTGGATTGAGGACGTGCGCTAGATGTAATCTACTTAGACTTCAGCAAAGCCTTTGACACAGTTCCTCATAGGAGGCTCTTTAATAAACTTGACAGGCTGAAATTAATGAGTTGACAGACGCCAGAAGGTGGTGGTTAATGGAATTCACTTGAAGGAAGGAAAGGTGAGTAGTGGAGTGCCTCAAGAATTGGTGCTGGGGCCGATTCTGATCAATATATTTGTGAGCGACATTGCCAAAGGGTTAGATGATAAGGTTTGCCTTTTTGTGGATGATACCAAGATTTGTAACATAGTGGACATCCGGAGGGAGTGGAAAACGTGAAAAAGGATCTGCAAATGTTAGAAGAATGGTCTAATGTTTGGCAATTAAAATTAAATGCAAAGAAGTGCAAAGTGATGCCCTTAGGGGGTAGACATCCAAGGGAGACATATATTTTAGGCAGTGAGACGTTGATATGCACAGATAGGGAGAGGGATCTTGGGGGTGATAGTATCCGAGGATCTGAAGGTGACAAAACAGTGTATGGCTGTAGCCAGAAGGATGCTAGGCTGTATAGGGAGAGGTGTAACAGAAAGGGGGTGTTGATGCCCCTGCACAAGTCATTGGTGATGCCCCACCTGGAGTATTATGTTCAGTTTTGGAGGTCGTATCTTGCTAAAGATGTAAGAAGACTTGAAGTAGTCCAGAGAAAGGCGACAAAAATGATATGGGGCTTGTGCTAAAAGACATATGAGAAGAGACTGGAAGACCTGAATATGTATACCCTAAAGGAGTGGAGGGATGGGAGATATCATACAGATATTTAAAAACTTGAAAGGTATTAATATAGAAACACATATTTTCCAGAGAAGGGAAAATGGTAAAACTAGAGGACATGAGTTGAGGTTGCGGGGTGGTAGACTCAGGAGTAATGTGAGAAAATTATTTTTCACGGAGAGGGTGGTTGGTGCCTGGAATGCCCTCTCAAGGAAAGTGATGGAGAAAGAAACTGTGGCAGAATTCAAAGAGGCGTGGGATGAACCAGAGGATCTCTAATTAGAAAATGAATGATATAAAAAACAAAACTTAAAGGGTTGCTTATGTGTTTGCATGTCTAAGTGGTGCTTAGATGGCAACTCTGGCTGTATCAACTAAGGCTGGTGCTGGGCTAGCTTGTATGGTCTGAGTCTCTCATATAGCAATCCGGTTGTAGGAAGGGCTGGACAGAGTGTCAATGGAAACTCCAGTAATTTGGAACATGAGGACAGTGTCGGGCAGGGTCTGTAAACTGCAAATGTCAAGACTGATTTGGATAGGCTGGAGTGGGCTTTGACGACAACTCCAGTAGTTGGAACATAAGGACAGAGCCGGGCGGACTTCTACGATCGATGTCCCAGAAACACCAAAGAAAGACCATGATCAAGTATATAATATCAAGTTCATTGTTGATTTAATCTGGAATTGATAATGAATGTGATTGTTGGGCAGACTGGATGGATCATTAAGGTCTTTGTCTGCCGATACTTACTATATTACTATCTAAAGTTTGGCACAAAGCCTGCCTAATCTGGATGAATGAAAGTAGATAATAAGGGTTCTAATCTGTTGGCCAGTAAATTTTTAGATCAGTACTTAGTAAAGAAATGGACACTAAAAGTCATAGCATGTGGTTTGCACAATATAGTAATTCCTGCTGTGTTCATGGTAGTAGGGATCTTTGCACCTTCTCTGAAAGAAATGAAAAGTTTAGCCATCACCATAGATAAACTTTCTATAAATAATTATCTTTAAAAATTGTTAGAAAAATCTGTTTAAGCTTGGAGCTATACCCAGTGGTAAATCAATAACTACCACTGCAGCCTCAACTGGAAGTTTGCCACTTTCCTAGCCTTCTGGCTATTAATTGCTCCTGGCTTATCTCTGAATATATAATATTTTTGTTGTAACCTTCTGAGTTGGTATTCTATTAACGCCAACTGTAATGCTTGTAATTCTCTTCTAAGCCTATCCAGTTCAAGCTTCAGCTCCTTGTTCCTGGTATGTTGTATCCTTGTTCTAATACTTTGATATTTTTTTTAATTGAAAATTTTAATATGTTACAAATAAACATATTTAGAACTATGGGGTTTTTTTTTACAAAGCCGTTGCTAGCGATTCCTGTGCAGCAAATGAGAGGAAGCCCATGGGCTTCCTCTCATTTGCCGCATGGGAATCACTAGTGTGGCTTTGTGAAAGAAACCCTATGTTTAAGAAAAATAAATAATTCTGAGATGAAAATTGCAAGAGAAAACAAATGCATATAAGTCCATGTCATTTAACCATGAAACAGCAATTATTCTAAAATTTAAAAAGAAGAAAAATAACAATCAGGCACTGAAAACAATCATTATAACCCAAATAATACCTGCTTATTAAGATCAATCAAATTAATAAGAAATTAAACTCTCTCCTTTTCTAACAAAAAAAAGTTTCCAGGTGCATGAGGGTCAAGAAAAAAAAAATAATTATTCTTTTTTTTTTTTTTCATATTTTTATTAAGGTTTTACAAGTATAACACAAAACAACCAAAAAGAAACAGTAACAATAATCCATGGCAAAGTAATAACAAAAATAAAAAGGCAGAACAACATACCATGACAATACCCATAGCAATCAGCAATTATACAATTATCAGGTAGTGCTATTAGGAGTCTGACAAAATGAATCCAAACGAGCCCAGGTCTTCAAGACAGCTTGAACACAACGGTGCTTATGGGCTAGTATAGTTTCATATTCCTAATCACACACACGTTACTCCACCATTCATTATAATCGAGATGTACATTATTTTTCCAGTTTAAAACAATTAAATGTAAAGCAACCGCTAACAAAATGTTAAACAATTTCTTATCGGATTCTAAAAGAGAGAGGTTAGGAGAAGAGGCCCTTAAAAGCACAATATCATAAGAGATCACGGTTAATGCAGGCAACTGAAAAATAAGGCGCAACTTAGCCCAAATGAGTCGCCAGTATGCTCTTACGTTCTTACATTATTTTAATGTGTTACAAAGCACTAGCAAGGAATCTTAAAAAGATGCCCCTACCGCTAGAACCCTAGACTTTGGTTGAAGAAAACCTTTCGCATCAACTGCGTGGGCTTGGCAACATCTGGAAATATCATAATAGTCTGCCAAAGAAAGGAACATTCTTTTTTGAAAAATAAACTTTCATAATTGAAAATGTGTGTTCTTCTTCTGGAAAGATACCAGCAAAGTAGCTCTTTTAGTAATAGGTTCCTGAGAAGACTCAAGAAATTAGACAAATCTAAACTATCTGGAGACTGGATGGTGTCTAGAGCTCCTTCCTTATTAGGCAACTTAGAACTTCTAGGCTAATAATATAGTGACTACGAGGCTCAGTTTCAAAGCTAATAGACGTACAAAGTTACATAGGTTACTATCTAGCTTATTTTCAAAAAGGAAGGACGCCCATCTTCTGACACAAATCGGGAGATGGGCGTCCTTCTCTCAGGGTCACCCAAATCGGCATAATCGAAAGCCGATTTTGGGCGTCCCCAACTACTTCCCGTCGCGGGGATGACCAATGTTCCTGGGGGCGTGTCGGAGGCGTAGTGAAGGCAGGACTGGGGCGTGCCTAACAGAGGGGCGTCCTCAAGCGATAATGGAACAAAGAAGGGCGTCCCTGATGAACATTTGGCCGACTTTACTTGGTCCTTTTTTTAACGACCAAGCCACAAAAATGTGCCCTAAATGACCAGAGGACCACCGGAGGGAATTGGGGATGATCTCCCCTGACTTCCCCAGTGGTCACTAACCACCTCCCACCCTGAAAAAAACCCCAACTTTAAAAACTTTAGTCTTTTTTTTTTTTTTAGAGTATGGGTGAAGGACCTCCTTCGCTATGCCTCCGTCCCTGCAAACAGCAGTTGAGGACGTCCTTCGTTATTTATTTATTTAGATTTTGTTCACACCTTTTTCAGTAGTAGCTCAAGGTGAGTTACATTCAAGTACACTGGATATTCTATGCCTCTGCCCCTGCAACGGCAGTTGAGGGCGTCCTTTGATATGCCTCCGTCTGTGCGATGGCAGTTGAAGACGTCCAAAATGTGGATGTTTGTGAGAAGGATGTCCATGCCTGGATGTTTCTGTGAGAAGGATGTCCATACCTGCTATGCCTCTGACATCCCTTTTATTTATTTGGATTTTGGATCACAAGTAGCAGCAGTGGGATTTGAACCAGCCACTTCTGGATTGCAAGACCAGTTCTCTAACCACTAAGCCACTCCTCCACATCACTCTACTCCCTTAAAATTTGGCCATTCCTTTGGGGGGGAGGTATGTGTGTGTCAGCGGAGGCATAATGAGGGTGTGGGCGTCCTTCTTTCAAACATTTTGGAATCCTCAACTGCCCCCCCCCCCCCCCCCCACAGGGATGGCCAAATTTCAAGGGAGTGGAATGGAATGGAGTGGAGGAGTGGCCTAGTGGTTAGAGCACTGGTCTTGCAATCCGGAGGTGGTCAGTTCAAATCCCACTGTTGCTACTTGTGATCCAAAATCTAAATAAATAAAGTGGATGTCAGATTTATAGCAGGCATGGATGTCCTTCTCACAAACATCCACATTTTGGACATCTTCAACTGCCGTCGCAGGGACAGTGGCATATCAAAGGACATCCTCAACTGCCATAGCGAAGGACGTCTTCAACTGCCGTCGCAGGGACAGAGGCATATCAAAGGACGTCCTCAACTGCTGTTGCAGGGACGGAGGCATAGAAATATCCAGTGTACTTGAATGTAACTCACCTTGAGCTACTACTGAAAAAGGTGCGAGCAAATCTAAATAAATAGCGAAGGATGTCCTCAACTGCCATCGCGGAGGCATAGCAAAAGACATCTTTCACCCATACTCTAAAAAAAAAAAAAGACAGAAGTTTTTTAAGTTGTTTTTTTTCGGGTGGGAGGTGGTTAGTGACCACCGCATGCCTTTTTCCATTCAGTTAGTGCATCAGTTAGTCCACTGCAGTGCCCCCTAGGGTGCCCGGTTGGTGTCCTGTCATGTCAGGGGGACCAATGCAGTACGAATGCTGGCTCCTCCCATGACCAAATGACTTGGATTTGGTCGTTTTTGAGATGGGCATCCTTAGTTTCCATTATCGCTGAAAACCGGGGATGACCATCTCTAAGGTCGACCTAAATGTTGAGATTTGGGCGTCCCCGACCGTATTATTGAAACGAAAGATGGATGCCCATCTTGTTTCGATAATACGGGTTTCCCCGCCCCTTCACCGGGACGTCCTTAGAGATGGGCGCCCTTAGAGATGGTCGTCCCCGTTCGATTATGCCCCTCTATGGGGGTAATTTTTGACAGAGAAAAACATCTAAAAAGTGGCATAAAGCAGTCTGTCCAGTCCCCTTACCAGGAATTGAGGAACTGAGAGAGAGAACTCCTTGTGGAGTCAAACCTGTGAGGTCTGCAGTGTCCTGTCTTCTAAGAACACCATCTGACTCTTGCCAAACAGCAGGTTGTGGGGGTCGGGGTTTGCCCCCCAAAAGAAAGGGAGACATTAGGGGAAGAAGGCAAACTCACAAGCATTGAAGGTAAAGCTGCCACAGCAACTCAAATGTGCTGGTCCATACATCACTTTGTAGAGTGTTACCTTGTCACCTTTTGTTTCCCCATGGAAGGGAGCAGAGTGTTCGGGGTATAAGGCAGCAATGCCTTCTGGACCCGAGGCTACATAACCTGAAATAAATTGAGTCTATAAAAGTAGCAGTAGTAAAACAAATTAAGCTGGCTTTATTTAGTATTGCAAAAGAGAATAAAATAAACAGTTACAAGGCTTGAGAAAGACAAATAGTAATCATTCTCAAGGGAGCAGGATTCACAGGCAAGCACAATTAGGAATTCGGAAACAATGCTTGCTTTCCTTTTATTACACATTTACATTTATACTAACATTTGGCTTCCGTATAGGTACGTAGTTGCTGTGAACTGCTCTCTCCAAACTTGTTTAAGTCAGCTCTGTTATCAGTGTTCTGAGCTCAAAATTTGTGATCTGCTACAGAAAACACTAAACCACAGAGCTAACCCTGCCATCAGTCTCTGTGTCTCACCCTGTTTCTTAAGTGTCTCTCAACATCTCCCTCTTGATAATTGATTTTTAATGATCACAAAAGGTTCAATGGAGTATTGTGTTAGCGCACCAGTTATTGACTGTCTTAGGTTGCAGGTCTCCCAGGATCCTTCAGCAGGATGGGAATCCTGAGTCTATCTTACCCGTGATTGTCACACAACCTCATGAATGCTAATGGGCGGTCTCATTGTCCTGCACATTCATCTGGGTGTTACCAGAAACAATGGTCTGGCTAATTTTGGTGGCATATTGTCTATAGAGGGAGAGTAAACAAGGTAAGAGGCAACAAACAAGCAGGAGTATGGCTACAAATATCATGGCAAATGACAACAAACCTTTAAGTCCTGTAAACATATCCCACCAGTTACCAATGTGGATCCCACCTTAGAAATCTTCAACTGTGAGCTTGGTGAGACTCAAAATTTTAGACATTGCATTTCTTACTATATGAGATCGGTTAACTACAATGGTACAACATTTAGAGCTACTTAAAATAGTACATAATCCAGCTTGAGAAGCTAACAAATACTACAAACCTAATCAATTGTAATGAGAAAAAATAGTAAGTTCATCAATATGGTCTGGTATAGCAGTAAAGGCAATGTTCAATTCATAGGTCAAAACATGTACAAGAGCTTGAGTCTTAAGTAAGGGAGAAGCAGGACTTTGGTTGTAGTAGTGCCGATGACATGTGAGACCACAGGATACAAACAGCAAACTAGGATCAGGGAATCTTAGGAGAAAGATAAGGCAAGAATAAAAATAGAAAACTAGAAAAAGTCCATAATGTGTGTGTAGAAATGTCCAGGTGACAGATGAATCAACAGTGTTAGTTCTGGTATTGGGAAGCCGCAGTTGGCACACAGTTGCAATAGAGTTTACATAGTCAGGGCTTCACATGGGAGATGGCATGCTGCTTCTGGAAGGCGTCACTGTAGAGTAAATAAGAGTAGGGTGAATCTGCAACATGACTCAAACAATAAATCAATTAAACAGAGCAGGGCAAAGAGGGTCTCAGTTTAGGCCCAGGTCATAAAGGATAACAGTTCACTTAATGTCTGCCTAATTCCTTAACAAAATGCCATTAGCTCAATCCTGTTCTCGGATTTTATGCTTTATACAGTTCGAGTTATAGTTAATTCAGAATAAAATCAATTGCTATTCTGGCCTATCCAAAAAGAGTATAGCATAATTCTCAGTGGAGAAGGGTAGTTAGTGGGGTCCCACAGGGATCTGTGTTGGGACCGCTGCTTTTTAACATATTTATAAATGACCTAGAGATGGGAGTAACTAGTGAGGTAATTAAATTCGCTGAAGACACAAAATTATTCAGGGTCGTCAAGTCGCAGGAGGAGTGTGAAAGATTACAGGAGGACCTCGCGAGACTGGGGGATTGGGCGTGCAAGTGGCAGTTGAAGTTCAATGTTGACAAGTGCAAAGTGATGATTGTGGGTAAGAGGAACCCTTATTACAGCTATGTCATGCAAGGTTCCGCGTTAGGAGTTACGGACCTAGAAAGGGATCTGGGAGTAATCATTGATAAGACGTTAAAAACATTTGCCCAGTGTGCTGCGGTGGCTAAGAAAGCACACAGAATGTTGAGTATTATTAGGAAAGGGATGGAAAACAAACACGAGGATGTTATAATGTCATTGTATCGCTCCGTGATGCGACTGCACCTCGAGCATTGTGTCCAATTCTGGTTGCCGCATCTCAAAAAAGATATAAAGGAATTAGAAAAGGTGCAGAGAAAGGCGACGAAAATGATAAAGGGAATGGAACGACTTCCCTATGAGGAAAGGCTGAGAAGGTTAGGGCTCTTCAGCTTGGAGAAAAGGCGGCTGAGGGGTGAAATAATAGAAGTCTACAAGATAATGAGCGGAGTAGAGCGGACAGATGTGAAGCGATTGTTTACACTTTCAAACAACAAAACCAGGGGACACAAGATGAAGCTAGAATATGGTAGATTTAAAACAAATAAGAGAAAGTTTTTCTTTACTCAGCGTGTAGTTAGACTCTGGAACTCGTTGCCGGAGAATGTAGTGACAGCAGCTGGCCTTACGGAATTTAAAGGGGGTTTGGACAGATTCCTGAGGGAAAAGTCCATTGAACATTATTAATTTTTTTTTTTTTTTTTGGGGGGGGGGGGGGGGGGGTGGTGTTGCCGGATTTTTGAAGCCTGGATTGGCCGCTGTCGGAGACAGGATGCTGGGCTTGATGGACCCTTGGTCTTTCCCAGTATGGTGGTGCTTATGTACTTATATCCCTGTTGAAACACTTCCACATATATTCACTTACACAGACCTTCTGACCAACTTACAGTTTATGTTCTAGACATTCTGCTTATGATACTAGCATGCACTCCTGCCATGTGACCATTCACAATATGTACAGTTAAACAGTGCACACAACTTGCACACGGGCAGATAACTTTTACAATGTCTCATTATAAATCATTTACTTGAACATTTCTGTAACCTTTCACACACAAGTACCCAAGAATGACTGAGATTTTGTCCAACTGCTTCACACTTTTACTCCCTACAATTCAAAACAGAAATTACAATTTTTATCATGGTAACCAGATTTAAGCCTTTGCTTAAAATCATTACATAGGCACATTTCAGTTTTGGAAAACATATTAGAAAAAATAAAAATAACATCAGCAGCCTAGGGTGAACAATGCAGAGTAAGGAAAATAAGTTCTATACTTTTCCTAAGAAAACTAATTAATAGCTTGCATAACAAAAAGATTAGGGCACCAAGTAATCAGTTAGGAGCACAGTTTCCCCATTTATACAAAACTAGTAAAAAAGGCCCGTTTCTGACACAAATGAAATGGGGCGCTAGCAAGGTTTTCCTCGGAGTGTGTATGTTTGAGAGATTGTGTGTGAGAGTGACTGTGTGTGAGAGAGAGAGTGAATGTACGAGTGTGTGTGTGACAGAGAGAGAGAGAGTGAGACTGGGTGCGAGTGTGTCTATGAGAGAGAGAGTGTGTGTGTGAGAATGAGAGTGTGTGCCATGGACCCCCCCTCTCCCTTCCTCCCAGTTCCAGGGTCCCCCCTCCCTCCGAGTTCCAGAGTCGTTCCCCCCCCCCTCCCTCCGAGTTCCAGGGTCATCCCCTACATCCTTCCCTCCCTCTGAGTTTCAGGGTCATTTTCCCCCTCCCTCTCTCTGAGTTTCAGGGTCATCCCCTCCTTCCCTCCCTCCCTCCGAGTTTCAGGGTCGTCCTCCCCCTCCCCAGGGCCGTGCCTAGGGTCTCTGGCGCCCCCCTGCAGACTATCAGTTGGCGCTCCTACTCCCCGTGAAAATGATCACGCCCCCCCCCCCCCCCCCGGTGAAAATGATCGCTCACCACTTGCCACACTGACAGGAATTGTCAGCAATATTCTTAGAAACAAATTGCTATACATTGCAAAATAAGATAGCAGATGTAAATTCTCAAAGTGGACATATTCCAAACGCTATTTAGACAAAAATTAAACTGAACCCCCAAGATGCCAGACTCTGCATACAATGCAACACCACAGAAACAGAAAATGTCCCCTAGTACTGTGCAAAATATAAAGACTACAGATGTAAATTTGAAAAAAAACTAACAAGAACCAATCACCACTTTACAAATTAACAAATAGAAATAAAACAAATATAGAAAATAAAATAATACCATTTTATTGGACTAATACATTTAGCTTTCAGAGGCCAAAACATCCTTCCTCAGGTCAATACAGTATAGTGCTATTACAGTATCCTATCCTGACCTGAGGAAGGGGGTTTTGTTCTCCGAAAGTTAGTCAAAATGTATTAAAATTAGTCCAATAAAAAGATTACCTATTATAAACATTTATTAACACAGCTACAATACTACTATATCCTAAAGCAAAAAAATAAAAGTAAATATTTTATTTACAGTTTGTTGTCTCTGGTTTCTGCTTTCCTCATCTTCTTTTCACTGTCTTCCTTCCTTCCATCCAGCATCTGTCTTTGTTCTCTCTCTGCCATCCAGTGTCTGCCCTCTCTGCTGTCCCCTTCATCCAATGTCTGCCCTCTCTCCCTGCTCCTTCCATCTACATCTGCCCTCTATCTCTGCCCCTTCCATCCACCATCTGCCCCTGTCTGCCCTCTCTCTCTCCCCCCTCCCTTCACTGTCTGCCCTTTCTATCGCTTCCATCCACTGTCTGCCCTTTCTCTCTGTCCGCTCAATCCACCATTTGCCCTCCCTCTCCCATCCATCAAGGTCCCTCTCACTCCCCCTTCCATCTAGGATCTGTCCCCTCTCTCTGCCCCTTTTTTTCAGCCCCCAGTTCCAGCCCCACTATCCCACCAGTCCCCAGTTTCAGCCCTAGCCCTTTTCTCCCACCAGTCTTGAGCTTCGGCCCCCAGCCACTTCTCCCTGTCCCCTTTTCAGCCCCAGTTTTAAACCCAGCCCTTTTCTCTCACTAGTCCCGAGCTTCAGCCCCAGCCACTTCTCCCTGTCTTCTTTTCAGCCCCCCGTCCCCACAGTTTCAGCTCTTGTCCCCTTTTCAGCCCACCAGTCCCAGTACTAGCCCCCTTATCCCACCTACCCTCCTTTTCAGCCCCCAGTTCCAGCTCCCTTCATCCACATGCCTTGCATTAGGGCCTCCCCTTTCAGCCCCAGACCCCATCTGGGCTCCCCCCCCCCTCCCCCTCCCCTTCTCCCATCTGGGCTCCCCATCCCCTTCTCCCATCTGGGCACCCCATCCCCTTCTCCCATCTGGGCACCCCATCCCCTTCTCCCATCTGGGCTCCCCTCCCCATCCCCTTCTGCCATCTGGGCACCCCACCCCATCCCCTTCTGCCATCTGGGCTCCCCATCCCCATCCCCTTCTGCCATCTGGGATCCCCATCCCCTTCTGTCATCTGGGCTCCCCATCCCCTTCTGTCCCCTCCCCTCCCCATCCCCTTCTGCCATCTGGGCACCCCTGATCCGACCCGACTACCAGCTCTGTCGAGATGACAGCGGGTGGGGGGGGGGGTGCTCCGCTCCCGCTGCTCCCACCCTACCTTCTTTTAAAAAATAAATCAGTAAAGCGGCGTGGCAGCAGCGCAGCTTCGCATCTGCCCTGCTTGTAAAACAAGTAGATCTCCTCGTCGGGCCTTCGCTCACTGGGTCCCGCCCTCCTCTGAGGTAACTTCCTATTTCCTCGAGGGCGGGACCCAGTGAGCGAAGGCCCGACGAGGAGATCTACTTGTTTTACAAGCAGGGCAGACGCGAAGCTGCGCTGCCTGCCACGCCGCTTTACTGATTTATTTTTTTTTAAGAAGGTAGGGTGGGAGCAGCGAGAGCGGAGCACCCCCCACCCGCTGACACCCGGGGCGGACCGCCACCACCGCGCTCTTGGCTCCCTCAGTGTCCGCCTTCTTCTGACGTCAGAAGAAGGCGGGACACTGAGGGAACCAATGAGTGCAAGGGAAGGGAGACGTTGGCAGCGCTTTCACCGACGCTGCTGCAGCCTGCGACCGAGGTAATTTAAAGTCCTCGGCGGCGCGGGGCGAGGGTAAGCACCGCGGTGGCGCCCTCCAGAGGTGGGCGCCCCCCTGCAGCGCTTACCTCGCTTACCGCATCGGCACGGCCCTGCCCCTCCCTCCGAGCTCCAGGGTCATCCCCTCCCTCCCTCCGAGCTCCAGGGTCATCCCCCCTCCCTCCGAGGTCCAGGTTCATTCCCTCTATCCCTCCAAGTTCCAGGGTCGTCCCCTCCCTCCCTTCCTCTGAGTTCCAGGATCGTCCCCGCCTTCTGAGTTCCAGGGTCATCCCCTCCCTCCCTCCGAGTTCCAGGAGACCGAGTTTCAGGTTCCCCCCTCCCTCTGAGTTTCAGGTTCCCCCCTCTCTCCCTCCCTCCGAGTTTCAGGGTCCCCCCTCCCTCCCTCTCTCTCTCTCTTTCAGGGTCCCCCTTCCTCCCAGTTCCAGGATCCCCCCTCCCTCCCAGTTCCAGGGTCGTCGTCCCTCCCTTCTTCCCTCCCTCCCTCCCTTCCAGTTCCAGCACACCACTCCTTCCGAATTTTAGAAGTCATCTTCACTTACCAAGTCGGAGTTACGGCAGCCGTCAGCAGCGGTAAAATGCGTGCAGGGTCGGCCCTTCTCTCTCTCTCAGCTCTGGTCCCACCCTCATTTCCTGTTTCCGCAAGGGCGGGACCAGAGCTGAGAGAGAGAGAAGGGTCGAGCCTGCATGCCTTTTACCGCTGCTGCCAGCCGCCGTAAACCCAACTTCATAAGTGAAGATGACTTTTAAAATTTGGAGGTAGGGGGCCTAGAACTGGAAGGGAGGGAGGAAGGGAGGGACGACGATACCCTCATGCATGTGACGTCGCGTTCCGTTGCCTGGCAACTCTGCAGCGTTCCCTTCCAGTGATTGGTCTTTGCTGTTTGTGACGAACCCAGAAGTACGTGACATCAATTCAGGAGATGGATACAGCAGGAGCTTCAAGGCTTCACTTTCACGGAGTCAGCTTCAGAACATTGGAGGTGCTTTTTATTATATAGGATATATATCTTTATCTTGAGAGTGATAGGCAAACCTTTCCTTGCACAAATCACATTAGCAAAACAAAAACTTTAGTTCTGCAGCAAAAGTATGTAACCTATAGACATAACAGGAAAATACAGGCAGGAGCCTTACAGTAAATCTCACAGTTCATGTAAAAGTTTTCCTTCTATAAGACCTACTAATTAGACTCCCTGTGAAGTTTCTAAAAGAATTGCCGATGAGGGAGACGTTAGGTCAAACAGACCCACATTAGTCCGCCTCCCAGCATTGGCAAGGAAAAGATACCAGCCTTATGACAAACTGGATTTAGATAACAAGTAATACAGTGCAGTGAAACAAAGCCTATTAAAGCAAAAGCAATAATACTTACAGTCTTGATACAACAAACATCAAAAACCGGAGGCGCTAGTCCGGGAAATCGCTTTTCATGGTACCAATTCCACAACTTCAAACCTGGTATTTTTATAAACTTAGTGTTGGGGGCCCACATCTAGGACCAGGGGCAATTTCTGTAAACCTGGCGTGGGGGCCCGTGCCCCGGAGAAATCAAAATAAAGTACATCGGGCAGAAGGTGGCTCCTGGCTCCCCACTGGCTTGCTAAATGTTCGGGGTCCAAGGCAGCAATGCCTTCTGGGACACGAGGCTGCATAACCTGAAACAAATTGAGCCTACAAAAGTAGCAGTAGTAAAACAAATTACGCTGGCTATATTTAGTATTACAAATGAGAATAAAAGAAAGGGTTAAAAGGGCTTGAGAAGGAAACATAGTGATCATTCTCAAGGGAGAATTAATCACAGGCACTCACATCTAGGAATCCAGAAACAATGCTCGCTTTCCTCTTATTACACAGTTACATTTATACTAACATTTAGCTTCCGTATAGGTACGTACTTGCTGTGAACTGCCCCTTCCAACTTGTTTAAACCAGCTCTGTTATCAGTGTACATTCCTTTTCTGAGCTCAAAATTTGTGATCTGCTACAGAAAACACTAAACCACAGAGCTAACCCTGCCGTCAGCCTCTGTGTCTCACCGTTTCTTAAGCATCTCTCAACAAGAGTGACACACTCCTCACTCCTCACAGATTCCATAAGAGCTCCAAAGGGGAGGGGGACCTCCCTCTTTGATCATATACCTTCAGGCACGCACCAACGGGCATGTGCTGTGGGCTGCATGCCATGGCAAGGACACTGAGTGTGGGCATAAAACAGGTACACTCTGTTTTAAGGTGTTATCTGGGTACCTGACACTTAGAGGGCATAATTGAAAGGGGCGCCCAAGATTTCCTGGGGACATCCTCGCAGGACGTCCCGGCGAAGGGGCGGGGAAACCCATATTATCGAAACAAGATGGGCGTCCAACTTTCGTTTCGATAATACAGTCGGGGACGCCCAAATCATGAAATTTAGGTCGACCTTAGAGATGGTCATCCTTAGAGATGGTCATCCCCGATTTTCGGAGATAATGTAAATCGAGGACGCCCATCTCAGAAACGACCAAATCCAAGCCATTTGGTCGTGGGAGGAGCCAGCATTCGTAGTACACTGGTCCCCCTGACATGCCAGGACACCTACTGGGCACCCTAGGGGGCACTGCAGTGGACTTCAGAAATTGCTCCCAGGTGCATAGCTCCCTTACCTTGTATGCTGAGCCCCCACAACCCCCCCCCAAAACCCACTCCCCACAACTGTACACCACTACCATAGCCCTAAGGGGTGAAGGGGGCACCTACATGTGGGTACAGTGGGTTTCTGGTGGGTTTTGAAGGGCTCACATTTACCACCACAAGTGTAACAAGGTGGGGGGATGGGCCTGGGTCTGCCTGCCTGAAGTGTACTGCACCCATTAAAACTGCTCCAGGGACCTGCATACTGCTGTGATGGAGCTGGGTATGACATTTGAGGCTGGCATAGAGGCTGACACAAAATATTTTTAAAGTTTTGTTTGAGGGTGGGAGGGGGTTAGTGACCACTGGGGGAGTAAGAGGAGGTCATCCCCAATTCCCTCCAGTGGTCATCTGGTCAGTTCGGGCACCTTTTTGTGGCTTGGTCGTAACAAAAAATGGACCAAGTAAAGTCGCCCAAGTGCTCATCAGGGATGCCCTTCTTTTTTCCATTATCGGTCGAGGATGCCCATGTGTTAGGCACGCCCCAGTCCCGCCTTCGCTACCCTTCTGACATGCCCCTGGGAACTTTGGTCATCCCCGTGATGGAAAGCAGTTGGGGACGGCCAAAATCGGCTTTCGATTAAGCCGATTTGGGCGACCCTGGGAGAAGGACGCCCATCTCCCGATTTGTGTCGAAAGATGGGCGCCCTTCTCTTTCGAAAATAAGCACTGTTAGTGTAAGTTATAATAAAAATGGGTCCCAACCAGATTAGCATTGGTTAGGGAAGTGTCAGAAGTGAATATATCACCCCTTATCCTTTGATCCAAGCCCACTGTGCCAAAATAATAAAAGAAACTAACTCCACACCCAAATATAAAAATAGGGTCTTATTTATTTACAGTAACAGCAAATAACATAGAGTAGACAATAATAAAGACAAAGACAATCGTATTACAGAGATAGCTTGTAGTAAAGGTATGTAAGTCCCTATCTAGACTCTAAAGTGTAAAGAATCACTCTAACCCCAGGGCACTATGCATGGATGCTTGGCACACATATAATCTGATGTAGTCCTTCAGATGTCAGCATAATCTTCAGATGTCAGTCTGGTTCAACACAGATCTTGCCCCTCGGATGTGATGTTGGCACAAGGCAGCTAACCCTGGCAAGATCTGCCTTTTATGGAGAAATCAGGAGCCTTATCTCCTTTGCTGACGTATATTCTATCCTTGAAGAACATAAACAAGTAGATCCAAGTGTCCTTAATTGACGTCAATTCTGATAACAGCTTGCTGCAGTGACGTCAATTCTGATAACTTGCCACATCAACGTCCATTCTAGTAACAACCTGTGCCAATGCTGATAACAGCTTGATTGTCCTGGAACATTGTGACCTTATCAGCAGTTCCCAAGTACAGTAAACAAATGATACTGTGCATCTGTTAGACTTGATTTCTCCACAATATCTTAGAGCCCTTATAGAGAGAATGTTTGAGTTTGCACATTATAATCACCTTCTTAATACTGGATAGTGCCATTCATGTAGGACCATATATGTCATATAGGTCCATATAGTCACATGGATGGCTGTGCATAGTACTCATAGTGCTACAGTAGTGCTTCAGTAGCTTTGCTCCTACACTGACATATACTCGGGATGCAGGACCTCACACTGGGACAAGCTGGAACAGGCATCCAACTCAATGCTTGATGTCAGATGGCAGTGGATAATAGTGTCTCACAGGTTCTCAGGCCAGTTATGGTAAGGATAATGAGATATACCCAGGATGTATGACCCCACACTGGGGCAAGCTGGAACATGCATCCACCTCAATGCCTGATGTTAGAAGGCAGTGAATAATGTGGTCTCAAGCCAAGGTTCTCAAATCAGTCACGGAAAGCATGCTGAGATATACCTGAGATGCAGGACCCCACACCAGGGCAAGCTGGAACAGGCGTCCACCTCAATGCCTGATGCCAGAAGGCAGTGGATAATGCGGTCTCACAAGTTCTCAAACCAGCTGCAACAAGGATGCTGAGATAGACCTGTGATGCAGGACACCACATCTGGGCAAGCTGGAACAGGCATCCAACTGAATGCCTGATGTCAGAAGGCAGTGGATAATACATAAAGGGGCATAATCGAACGGAAACGTCTATCTTCATGGGCGTTTATCTCTGAGAACGGGTCCGTGAAGGGGCGGACCAAACAGTATTTTCAAAAAACATGGACGTTTATCTTTTTTTGAGCTGGGCGTTTTTGTTTTTCAGCGATAATGGAAACCGAAAGCGCCCAGCTCAAAAATGAATAACTCCAAGACATTTATTCGTGGGAGGGGCCAGGATTCGTAGTGCACTGGTCCCCCTCACATGCCAGGACACCAACCGGGCACCCTAGGGGGTACTTTTACAAAATAAAAAAAGGTAAAACAGCTCCCAGAGCACCCTTCCCTTGGGTGTTGAGCCCCTCAAAACCCACTGCCCACAAGTCTACACCATTACTATAGCCCTAAGGGGTGAAGGGGGGCACCTACATGTGGGTACAGTGGGTTTGGGGGGCGGTTTGGAGGGCTCCCATTTTACCAGCACAAGTGTAACAGGTGGGGAGGGGATGGGCCTGGATCCACCTGCCTGAAGTCCACTGCACCCCCTAATAACTGCTCCAGTGACCTGCATACTGCTGCCAGGGAGGTGGGTATGACATTTGAGGGTGAAAATAAAAAGTTGTGAAACGGCATATTTTGTGGTGGGAGGGGGTTTGTGACCACTGGGGGAGTCAGGGGAGGTCATCCCCGATTCCCTCCAGTGGTCATCTGGTCATTTAGGGCACTTTTTGGGGCCTTATTCGTGGAAAAACAGGGTCCAGGAAAAGTGCCCTAAATTCTCGCTAAAAACGCATATTTTTTTTTCCATTATCGGCGAAAGGCGCCCATCTCTGATCGGTCGATAACCACGCCCCAGTTCCGCCTTCACCATGCCTTTGACACGCCCCCATCAACTTTGTCCGCATCCGCGACGGAGTGCAGTTGAAAACGTCCAAATTCGGTTTTCGATTATACCGCGTTATTCGTTTTTGGGAGATAAACGCCTATCTCCCGATTTAGGTCGCAATATAGGCGTTTTTGTCTTTCGATTATAAGCTGGATAGTAAACATAGTAGATGACGGCAGAAAAAGACCTGCACGGTCCATCCAGTCTGCCCAAGAAGATAAATTAATATGTGCTACTTTTTTTATTTGTACTGTTCTCTTCAGTGCACAGACTGTATAAGTCTGGCCAGCCCTATCCCCGCCTCCCAACCACCAGCTCTGGCACAGACCCTATAAGTCTGCCCAGCACTATCCCCGCCTCCCAACTACCAGTCCCGCCTAACACCACCAGCTCTGGCACAGACCGTATAAGTCTGCCCAGCACTATCCCCGCCTACCAACCACCAGCCCCGGCACAGACCGTATAAGTCTGCCCAGCACTAGCCCCGCCTCCCAACCACCAGCTCTGCCACCCATTCCAGGCTAAGCTCCTGAGGATCCCTTCCTTCTGCACAGGATTCCTTTATGTTTATCCCACGCATGTTTGAATCCGTTACCGTTTTCATCTCCACCACCTCCCGCGGGAGGGCATTCCAAGCATCCACCACCCTTTCCGTGAAAAAATACTTCCTGACATTCTTCTTGAGTCTGCCCTCCCTTCAATCTCATTTCATGCCCTCTCGTTCTACCGCTTTCCCATCTCTGGAAAAGGTTTGTTTGCGGATTAATACCTTTCAAATATTTGAACGTCTGTATCATATCACCCCTTCTTTCCTCCAGGGTATACATGTTCAGGTCCGCAAGTCTCTCCTCATACGTCTTGTAACACAAATCCCATACCACCCTCGTAGCTTTTCTTTGCACCGCTTCAATTCTTTTTACATCCTTAGCAAGATACGGCCTCCAAAACTGAACACAATACTCCAGGTGGGGCCTCACCAACGACTTGTACAGGGGCATCAACACCTCTTTTCTTCTGCTGGTCACACCTCTCTCTATACAGCCTAGTAACCTACTAGCTACGGCCACCGCCTTGTCACACTGTTTCATCGCCTTCAGATCCTCAGATACTATCACTCCCTCTCCCCATCCGTACCTAGCAGACTCTAACCGCCTAACACATACGCCTCTCTTGGATTTCTACTCCCTAAGTGCATCACTTTGCATTTCTTCGCATTGAATTTTAATTGCCAAACTTTAGACCATTCTTCTAGCTTTTTCAGATCCTTTTTCATGTTTTCCACTCCGTCCGGGGTGTCCACTGTGTTACAAATCTTAGTATCATCCGCAAATAGGCAAACTTTACCTTCTAACCCTTCGGCAATGTCACTCACAAATATATTGAACAGAATCGGCCCCAGCACCAATCCCTGAGGCACTCCACTACTCACCTTTCCCTCCTCTGAGCGAACTCCATTCATCACCACCCTCTGGCGCCTGTCCGTCAACCAGTTCCTAATCCAGTTCACCACTTTGGGTCCTATCTCTCAGGTTCTCCATACTTTGATTTTTTGAATTAGTGTCACTTCTCTTTCTTCCCTCTCTTTTCCTAGCCCCACTTAATAAAGACTCCATATACCGTGACCTTTAGACCTTCATATATTTCCCTGGATCTATATATGACACTAATAATCGTGCGTGCAAAGTTGTGCACACAATTTAATTGAGTAACAAGCCAATTAGCACCAATAATTGGCAACTAATAATTGTTGGCGTTAATTGGCAACAATTTGGATTTGTGCATGCATCTTCTATGTGCTATTCTATAAAGCTGCACATGCAAATATTTTAGTGTGTAACTGAAAAGGGGCTGTGGCCATGAGAGGGGCATGGGCGGGGCATTCACTGCATTCACTAAAGATGCACACAGTATTATAGAATTCAGGGGATCCATGCCTAATTTACGCATGAAGATTTATACCAGGTTTTAGCTGTGTGAATCCTAGCATCCAAAAGTTGGGCACAGATCCTGGCACTACATACTATTCTATAAACGATGCCCAACTTGTAGTGCTGTTTATAAAATAGCACTCAGTAAGCATTTTTTCCAGCACCCATATTTGTGTGCCATTTACAGAGCCTAGTCCTGTATATGTTCCCTCACTTTTGCATCATTAAATTGTAAATATTCACTATTATCTGCTTGACTTCATCCTTTATTATATTACCCTTTACCAACCCCTCATTTAAACACCAGAAAGTGTGGCACATTCTCCTTTTCCAAATGCAAACTCCATGATCTGTAGGTGTGTAAATATGATATGATGACAATGTATAAAAAAGTGGATCATAAAACCATATAAAATATAGTGCATAATCAGTGCTTTTTTTGTAGGAAAAAAGGTGCCGGTACTCATTGTGGGCGGAGTCACCTCATATGACTCCACCCCTATTATAGCCACACCCATGTTAGCCACACCGTTTATACCAGCCATAGCGCATATAAACAGACATCATTGAAAATATTATACTAGTATAGGAGAAAAAAAATAATGTGATTTTTTTTTCATTATAAATAATTTCTGTAAGCTGTTATAGCTCCAGTATACCCAGACAAAATAAGACAGCAGATGTAAATTCTCAAATTGGACATATTCCAGACACTAAAATGAAAATAAAAGGATTTTTTCTACCTTTGTTGTCTGGTGACTTTGTTTTTCTGATCATGCTGGCTCAGTATCTGATTATGCTGCTATCTGTCCTCTTAACTCCGTTTCCAGGGCTTCCTTTCCATTTATTTCTTTACTTTCCGCCTTTCTTCTTCATTTCTTGCCCTACATCCGTAAGTAAAAGCTGGGTCCTCCGCAGACTTGACTGTCCAGTGGATCCAGCTTCTGCCTATTTTCTACATCCATGTGCAGTTTTTCTCCTCTCTTCCTTTTCCCTCACCTCATCTCCTTCTTCACTCTTCCCTCGCCTCCATCCATGTCCAGCATTTCTTCTCTCTCCTCCATCCACCCATGTCTAGCAGCTCTCCTCTCCCCTGATCTCCCCTCCATCCACCCATGTCCAGCAACCCTCCTCTCTCCCCTGCCCTCCCCTCCATCCATCCATGTCGAGCATTTCTTCTCTCTCCCTTCCCTCTCCTCCATCCACCCATGTCCAGCAACCCTCCTCTCCCCCTGCCCTTCCCTCCATCCACCCATGTCCAGCAAGCAACCCTCCTCTGCCCCCTGCCCTCCCCTCCATCAACCCATGTCCAGCAACCCTCCTCTGCCCCATGCCCTCTCCTCATCCACGCAGGTCCAGCAACCCTCCTCTCCCCCTGCCCTCTCCTCCACCCACCCATGTTCAGCATTTCTTCTTTCTCCCTGCCCTCCCCTCCATCCACCCATGTCCAGCAACCCTCCTCTGCCCCCTGCCCTCCCTTCCATCCACCCATGTCCCAGCATTTCTTCTCTCTCTCTCTCTCTCTCTCTCCCTTCCCTCTCCTCCATCCACCCATGTCCAGCAACCCTCCTCTGCCCTCCCCTCCATCCACCTATGTCCAGCAACCTTCCTCTGCCCCCTGCCCCCTCCTCCATCCACCCATGTCCAGCAACCCTCCTCTGCCCCCTGCCCTCCCCTCCATCCACCCATATCCAGCATTTCTTCTCTCTCCCTTCCCTCTCCTCCATCCACCCATGTCCAGCAACCCTCCTCTGCCCTCCCTGCCATCCACTTATGTCCAGAAACCCCCTCCCCTCCATCCACCCATGTCCAGCGACCCTCCTGTCCCCCCTGCCCGCCCCCCATGTCCAGCGACTATCCTCGTTCCCCTGCTCCCCCTCCCTCCAGCCACCCAAATCCATCTGAGCCCCCCTTCTGTCTGAGCCCCCCTCCCCGACCCAGTCCCCACCTGCCTACCAGCTCCGTTCTGCCAGAAGACCCTCTTCTGCCACCTGACCCGGCGGCGCGGTGCCTCGCGTCTGAGAGTAAAAGAAGGAAAATCGCTTCATCGGCTGGCCTTCCCTCACTGTGTGATGAAGTGATTTTTCTTCTTTTACTCTCAGATGCGAGGCACCGCTTCGTAGATTTTTTAAAAATGCTGGGTCAGGTGCGAGCCTGGTTGGGTGGCAGAAGGGTCATCTGGCGGCACGGAGTATGCGGAGGGACCCTGTAGGCTAGCTCGGGGGAGAGAGGGAGGTAGGAGAGCCGGCTCCAGCACAACGTTGGACCTACAAAAAAGGTGCCGGTATGCTGTACCGGCTCGTACCGGCACAAAAAAAAGCACTGTGCATAATATAAAGTTTATAATTGATGAGTGAGGGTAGCATGTCAAAAGTAGCACAATAAATATACCTTGATATATCTGCAGGTAGTGCTGCTGATATGAAAAGGTTGGAGATACTCTAGCTACAGCTAGACTATGGGTCAAGAGAGGAAAAAACATACCATAAACTGAATGGGTTAAATGGTCAGTATTCTCAATGGAGAAGGGTAGTTAGTGGGGTTCCCCAGGGCTCTGTGCTGGGACCGCTGCTTTTTAACATAATTATAAATGACCTAGAGATGGGAGTAATTAGTGAGGTAATTAAATTTGCTGATGACACAAAGTTATTCAAAGTAGTTAAATTGTGAGAGGATTGTGAAAAATTACAAGCGGACCTTACGAGACTGGGAGACTGGGCGTCTAAATGGCAGATGACGTTTAATGTGAATAAGTGCAAAGTGATGCATGTGGGAAAGAGGAACCCGAATTATAGCTATGTCATGCAAGGTTCCACGTTAGGAGTCATGGACCAAGAAAGGGATCTAGGTATCGTCATTGATGATATGTTGAAACCTTCTGCTCAGTGTGCTGTTGCGGCTAAGAAAGCAAATAGAATGTTAGGTATTATTAGGAAAGGAATGGAAAACAAAAATGAGGATGTTATAATGCCATAGTGCGACCGCACCTCGAATACTGTGTTTAATTCTGGTCGCCGCATCTGAAAAAAGATAATGTGGAATTGGAAAAGGTGCAGAGAAGGGCGACGAAAATGATAAAGGGGATGGGACGACTTCCCTATAAGGAAAGGCTAAAGCGGCTAGGGCTCTTCAGCTTGGAAAAAAGGCGGCTGAGGGGAGATATGATAGAGGTCTATAAAATAATGAGTGGAGTTGAACGGGTAGATGTGAAGCGTCTGTTCACACTTTCCAAAAATATTAGGACTAGGGGGCATGCGATGAAGCTACAATGTATTAAATTTAAAACGAATCAGAGAAAATTTTTCTTCACTCAACATGTAATTAAACTCTGGAATTCGTTGCCAGAGAATGTGGTAAAGGCGGTTAGCTTAGCGGAGTTTAAAAAAGGTTTGGATGGCTTCCTAAAGGAAAATTCCATAGACTGTTATTATATGGACTTGGGGAAAATCCACTATTTCTAGGATAAGCAGTATAAAATGTTTTGTAAATTTTGGGGATCTTGCCGGGTATCTGTAACCTAGATTGGCCACTGTTGGAAATACGATTCTTGGCTCGATGGACCTTTGGTCTTTCCCAGTATGGCAGTACTTATGTACTTATGAATAAATCTAAAAAATAGTGTTCAAGAAGTCCAAAACATCGTGCCCTAAAAGGTGCAAAGCATGAGTGCAATGATATTGTACATAAATGATGTTTACAAAATCGATAATGTAATAAGGAAATCACCATACTGGGACAGACCGAAGGTCCATCAACCCCAACATCCTGTTTGTGTTTCCAACAGTGGCCAATCCAGGTCAAAAGTACCTGACAAGATCCCCAAACAGCACAATACATTTTATGCTACTTATCCTAGAAATAAGCAGTGGATTTTGCCCAAGTCCATTTTAATAATGATCTATGGACTTTTCCTTTAGGAAGCCATCCAAACCTTTTTTAAACCCACTAAACTAGCTGCTTTTACTACATTCTCTGGCAACGAATTCTAGAGTTTAATTACACGTTGAGTGAAGAAATATTTTCTCCGATTCATTTTAAATTTACTACTTTGTAGCTTCATTGCATGCTCCCTAGTCCTAGTATTTTTGGAAAGGATAAACAAGTGATTCACGACTAACCATTCCACTCTACTCATTATTTTATAGACCTCTATCATATTTCCCCTCAGCCGCCTTTTCTCCAAGCTGAAGAGCCCTAGCCGCTTTAGCCTTTCCTCATAGGGAAGTCGTCCCATCCCCTTTATTATTTTTGTTGCCCTTCTCTGTACCTTTTCTAATACCACTATATCTTTTTTTAAATGCGGTGATCACAATTGCACACAATATTCAAGGTGCGGTCACACCATGGAGCGATACAAAGGCATTATAAGGTCCTCACTTTTGTTTTCCATTCTTTTCCTAATAATACCTAACATTCTATTTGCTTTCTTAACCACTGCCATACACTGAGCAGAGGGTTTCAACGTATCATCAATGATGACACCTAGATCCGTTTCCTGGTCGATGACTTTGTACTGCTATAGATTTACAGCCTGCTTCACTGACACACACTACTCAAGAATTACTGTGGATTCTTTTGGATTCGTATTAGGTAAATGAAACATTTATTACAGGTTCTAAAATCTTCAATGATTAAAATATATACAATGATTAAGACATATAAAATGATTAGCTATATACGCACAATGATTAGTTATAGCTAAAAAGAAACAATATCTATCTATAAACAATCATTACATCACTGGTCTCTACATCTAAGCAATGCTAAGAGTTCCTAGATCAAGAAATGAAGCAATAAAGCAATCATCACTGGTCCTTACATTATCTAGGCTGTTATCATCAGCTGGGGGGGACCTGTTCACAGCGAAAGCCAGGAGTTTCTTTGACCAGGAAACATGGTTCTCTGTGCAGTTTGTACGTTACTCACAGATGAGCTCCCAATTTCACGGAAAGAAACTCCCCTTTTTATTAGGCTTAGAACTCATGTTCAGAGCTAAGGAAAATTACACGATGCTTCTCTGTTTAGGTAAACAAGCCATACGGTGGGAATGTGGTCATGTTTCCTAGTCCAGGTGGCCAGTCTGAACTCAAAAACAGGTCCCATCTTTCCCTTCACATACCAAATTAATTAGAGCTGTGTCTTATCTTCTGCATTCCAACTTATTTTCACAAAATCAAAGATAAACAATCATTTTTAAACAGAATTACTTCTAATCACAAATATAGACCCAGAGTGCAATGGTCGGTCAAGGCAGAGTTGAAAAACAATCTTTAAAAACCACTTCCACTACAGACTCCATTTCCTAACGTAGAACCTTGCATTACGTAGCTATAATTTGGGTTCCTCTTTCCCACATGCATCACTTTGCACTTGCTCACATTAAAAGTCATCTTCCATATGGATGCCCAGTCTCCCAGTCGCGTAAGGTCCTCTTGTAATTTTTCACAACCCTCTTGTGATTTAACAACTTTGATAACTTTATGTCATCAGCAAATGTAATTACCTCACTAGTTACAACCATCTCTAGATCCTTTATAAATATCTTAAAAAGCAGCGGTCCCAGCACAGACCCCTGGGGAACCCCACTTTCTACCCTTCTCCATGGAAAATACTGGCCATTTAACCCTACTCTCTGTTTTCTATCTTTCAACCAGTTTTTAATCCAAAATAGTACACTACCTCGTATCCCACGACTGTCCAATTTCCTCTGGAGTCTTTCATGAGGTACTTTGTCAAATGCCTTTTAAAATTCCATACACTATCAACTGGCTCACCTTTATCCACATGTTTTTCACTCCTTCAAAGAAATGAAATAGATTGGTGAGGCAAGATTTCCCTTCACTAAATCCATGTTGGCTTTGTCTCATTAATCCATGCTTTTGAATATGCGCTGTAATTTTTTTCTTTATAATAGTCTCTACCTTTTTGCCTGGCACCGATGTCAGGCTCACCAGGCTATAATTTCCTGGATCTCCTCTGGAACCTTTTAAAAAATCGGTGTCACAATCTTCTGGTACCATGCTTGATTTTAAAAGGTAAATTACTTATTACTAACAATAGGTTCTGCATGTTCATTTTTCAATTCTATCAGTACGTTGGGATGAATACCATCCGGTCCAGGAGATTTGCTACACTTCAACTTGTCAAATTGCGCCATTACATCCTCCAGGTTTGTAGAGATTTGATTCAGTTTCTCTGACTTGTGAGCTTTGAATACCATTTCTGGCACCAGTAAATCTTCCTCGGTGAAAACCAAAGCAAAGAATTCATTTAATCTCTCCGCTATGCCTTTGTCTTCCCTGAGTGCTCCTTTACCCCTCGGTTATCTAGAGGTCCAACCGATTCTTTTGCTGGCTTCTTGCTTTTAATATACTTAAAAAAATTTTACTATGTGTGTTTGCCTCCAACACAATCTTTTTTTCAAAGTTCCTCTTTGCCTTCCTTATCAGCACTTTGCATTTGATTTGTCATTCCTTATGCTGTTTCTTATTATTCAAAAAAAAAAAAAATATATATATATATATGAATAAGCAATAATCTGCAGAAAGGTAAAATAAATATTGCTGCTATTGTTGTGATACTGATTAAAAAATACATAAAAGAAAAAAACTAAAGCGGTAGAAAATAATACTGACCTTTTCTCTCCAAACCAAATGCGCCATATTAAAACAATTAGAAATAAATAAAAGTCATAAGACTGAAAGAGTGCACTAAATCAGGTATAAAACTGTGAGTCAAAAATCGCAAGCACAGCACTAATCACAGTGTGATCAGTAAACACACCAAGCGATAGTATCTGCAGAGAAATTATAAAACAGAACTCATCAAACTATTCTGAATAAAAAGAAAACACTAGTTTATAAAGGGCATCATCTCCTCCTTTTTCCTACTGGCCATTGTTCTCCCTATGCACCCAAGCATCCTTTTAGCTTTCTCAGTCGTCTTTTCTACCTGTTTGGCCACCTTAAGATCATCACATACGATCACATCCAAGTCCCAATCCTCTTTCATGCACAAATCTTCTTCACCCCCTAAACTGTACTATTTCCTCAGGTTTTTGCATCCCAAATTCATGACCCTGCATTTTTTAGCATTAAATCTTAGTTGCCAAATTCCAGACCATTCTTCAAGCTTTGCTCTGTCTTTCCTCATGTTATCCAACCATCAGGAATGTCTACTCTAGTGCATATTTTGGTACCATCTGCAAAGAACAAATGTTACCAGATAGCCTTTTAGCAATATTGCTTACAAAAATGGTGCTACTACTACTAATCATTTCTATAACGCTAGTAGATTTATTTATTTATTTATTTATTTATTTCATATGATTATTTATTTATTTATTTCATATGTTTGATATACCACATGGGGCCTAGCCAAGGCTTCAATACAGTTTACAAAAACAAAAACTAGGGCATAGGATTCAAGATGGCGTCAGAAACGGATGTGTGATCCCGTAGCTCCTAAGACCAAACTTAGCACTGGCGAGTTGACTCTTTCTCCTGACTTTTAGATGGGAAAAAGAAAGGGGAAAACGGTGGTCCCTACCTCTGTGGTTCTACCACCGACGCCAACCTCTCGCCAAGCGACTCTGGAGAGTTTCGGAGTCGGGATCCTTGGCGAGCAAATCCCTGCTTTGACGGGCTCGTCCTCGTTTGGAACAGAGCGCAGCATAGAGATGGCAACGCTGAGCCCTCCTTCCTACACTGCTCCCCCACAACCCGGAAGTGATTTGTTGCTAGCGGGATCACAACAGTCTAAGGCTATGCCTTCAACGTTCGTGGGAGGAGGACCTGCAAGCACTTCAACCTTGGGGAAAGAAACAATAGAGCAGGGGCAAATGCAGGACGTTACCCCTGCCACACGTTCGCTCTTGAACTAGACAGAAATAATATTCAACATTTGTATTTTCGCCATATAAATGATGTTTTCCTGGGGCAAAAGATGCAGGTTTTTCCGGACATGGCAAGAAGTACACAAAACAGAAGAAAAGAATTCTTGATGTATAAATCAAGAATTCTTAAATTAGGTGCTATCTTTTTGTTAAAATTTCCTTGCAAATGTTATATCTCTTTTGAATTGGTTAATTATGTATTCTTTACTCCCAAGAAACTGTTAGAATTTATTGAATCGAAGGAAATGGTTAAACCACCTGAAGATTTACCTCCCTAATTAGGAATGCTGTTACGTTGGCTGCAGATATTTGCTTTGCCCTTACCGTTAGTGATAACTGAATTCACTAAGTATTTTCCTGTTTAATATTACCTAGTATCTTGAATCAACTGTATTGTGGACAAATTTAGAATGTTCTTTTATTTTTCCTATGCCAGGAATGGATATAAGTGTGCACTACCTTTAGTATTAATTTCTGATATTTCCTATATTTATGTCATAAGATGTAAATGTAAACTCATAAATAAAGAATTTAAATTAAAAAAACTAGGGCATAGAAGAAAAAGGGAAATGGAAAAGAGAAAAAGAAAAAAATAAGAAAAAGGGAGGAGGAATGGGGGAGGGTGAGAAGGGGAGGGGAGGACACAGAGAAAAGAGAAAGAGGAAATCAGAAAAATTGGGCAAAAGGGAAGGGTTATGAAGGAGGGTCAAATGCAGTTTTGAAAAGGTGAGTTTTTAGTGCCAGTTTGAAAGATGTAATGTTGGGTTGATCCCGAATCTGACATGGGATATCATTCCAGAGTTTAGGACCTAAATAGCTAAAAGCAGAATCTCAAATACTGGCGAGATGAATAGAGGAGGGTTGTGGTAAGGAAGAAGATGTACACAGCGCTGTACTCTAAACACATATGAGACAATCAATCCCTGTTCAACTGAGTTTACAATCTAATTAAGACAGGTAAACAGGAGAAATAATGGATTAGGGAATTACTTATTATGGGAATGATTAAAACAGACGTGTGCTGAACAGGTGAATAAAAGGAGTTTTAACAGCAGCCTCAAAAAGATGGGCTATTAGCCTAGATTTGAATACAGCCAGAGATAGAGCATGAATAGAGAGCTGCACAGGAGCAGGGACAGCACGATTCCCGTGGGTACCGTGGGAATCCCATGGGGATCCTCTCCAGGAGATGAGGTGAATGGATAGAATCAGGATGATGTCAAAAAGTTGAAGCCAATTAGGTTAGTCTCTGTTTGTCCTTCCTCACACAGCCATCTTCGCTGTACACTCAAAACAAAGCAAGCAAACCTATGAGCTGCTGCATCCATGTTGCCGTTCTTTATTGTTGGTGGCATTTTTATTTAATCCCACTTAAATTTTCAAGCATGTCAGCTTATGCAATATACAGATGTACACAGAGGAAGTCTAATAATGGAATAACTTTTCATAGAGTAGTAATCTTATAAATCACAATCAGTGTGTCATTTGGAGGGGCTGGTTATAGGGACACCCTAGCACCATTATATTTGTGCAGAGATTGTTTTTCTTCTTGTAAAGGCCAATAAAACAGACATCATGTTATGAGAATCAGGTGCTCAACATTCAGAGTTTCTTTCTATCTATTTACTTATTTATGACATTTATATCCCACATTAAACATCTTTTTTTTTTTCGTGCCTACATCAAAAGAAAACATGGCATGTAGGAACTTGCTCCTATTGTTTTGCGGTTTTGTCACGTTTACAAAGCTGGAACCTAGGTTAGTGAGCCCTTGGGCCACTGCTGAGGGGCAGCAGCAGCAGGCAAAACCACCCCATACCAGAAGCAAGGCAGAACAAACGTACCGGCAAATCCAGGCAAGGTCTCTTACGCGGGCAGCAAGAATAGTCCAGTAACAATCCGGGTCTAGGCAGGCAGCAGGCAGAAAAAAAGTCCATTAACAATCCGGGTCTAGGCAGGCGGCAGGCAGAAGAATAGTCCAGTAGACAAGCAGAGTCAAAGCCAGAATCAGGAAATCAGACTAGGCAGAAGTGCAGCACAGCACCAACAAACCAGGGACCTTAGACGCAATGCAAAGACAAAGCAGAAATGTTCCAAGATGGCTGATAAGCCCAGAAGCAGTTGGAACTCACAACTGTAATCACCAGGCAGCTACGGGTGCTGTGCAGGCTCAAAGAGCACAAGCAAACCTGGCAGCCTGGAAGATCCGGAACGGACTGGGCTGAAATCTGGAACGGGTGACGGTCCACAGCAGCCACCGGTTCTGGCCACCAGAGGGCGAGGTAAACACAGACGTAACAGGTTTGCAGTGGTATATTATAAAAATGCACGCACACTATTAACCGCCAAGTTCATACAAAGTTAATTATGTACAGTAGAAAATAAATCTGTTGCCTCAGACTGCTTGCTATGTTAATATTCCATCACTGTTTCATTATTGTTATCAAGTATTACATATTAAGGGCATTTGTTTTAAACTTTGTTTTAATTCATTTATCCAGTCCTTATGTACACATGGTTTTGCTTTTTAAACCCAAAGGTGAATCCTAAGGGTGGCTGAACAATTAGGTATAAACTGTTGTTTCTGACTTTACTTGCTTCGGAATTTGGACTGCTTTGGGTCCTGTGCCAATCTGTACATCTGCTGTATTAGCAGAGTATGGAAGAAAATGGTTTATGTTACTTTTACTGCTCTTGGGGGGGGGGGGGGGGTAAAGGTGACTGGGACTGGGCAGGCCAGGAGCTCAGATGGAGGAGGTTACTTGCAGCGGGGATGGGTTAGATCCCCCACAGGGATGGGGGATGGGTTAGATTCCCTGTGCAACTCTCTACTCTGGAAGTCTATTCCAGGGATATAGTGTAGCAAGAAAAAAGGAATGGAGTCTGGAGTTGTCAGTGGAGGAGAAGAGTAACTTACCTGTGGCGGAGGAGCAACTCAGGATGTTCCAGCTCCAAAGAGGCCACTAGACCACCAGGCCTAGGGAGGGCCTGCAGGGGGGGGGGGAGGTCAGAGTTAGTGGGTGGCCCAGGGAGGGAATGGGTTTTCTGTTGGGGAGGGTGGCTGGCTCGGAGAGATGGGCTTGCAGCGGTGGCGGTGGGGCCATGGTTTTGGTTTCTGTTCTTGTTCTGGCTGAAATTGAGTAGTGGATTTCGGCTGCGGATTCAGTTTCCTCCTTTACATTGGGCCCAAAAGTTTAGGGGCATTGTCAGATGGGCTTAGGACATAGGAGGCTATTGTTGCAGGAATTGATGCATGAATTTATGATACCTCAGGAGTCAGACAGCACACCAGAATGAGAGAGAAATCTTCTTTATTTGCCAGCAAACAAAGTAGAACATCAGCATTAAGTCTCTTCTTCTCTTTCTCAGCTCTCTTTGTCTCTCTCTCAGCTCTCTGTGTCTTTGTGGCTTCTGTCTCAGCTGCTTCTCTTCTTATGCTGTCTTCTCCTTCTTCTGTCTGTTCCTTCTGTCCTTCTGACGTATGCTGCTTCTGCTCCCACTTAAATACAGTTCTATCTAGCCTAGCCTAGCCCCCTTACTCTCCAATTGGTTAAGGAATAGATTGATTACCTTGCCTCAACCAATCAGCTCCATACAAATATCAGTTACATAGGTTCCAGACATCCTAAACTGACCTGTGACCTGGGGCCCCTTACACCAGACATTTGGGCTCCAGTCTCTTACATGTTATTATGATTGATTTCTCATATTCCTAGTACTAACTGCTAACTAAACTCTGGCATTCATTAAAGGGGTCAAGGGCCAGTCTTACTTAATGGCATACATATCAGTTATTACTTTCAAGACCATTTCTACATTTTACCTATAATTAATCAAGGAGAAGAGAGCTGACTAGTCCTGACCTCTTTTCACCTATCAGCTTATACATTGAACCAGCCAGAACTGCAGAATAACTTAAAACACATGTTGGCCTCTTCACTGCAGTCTAATCTTACTTAGAACGTCAGACAAAGAATGATACAGAATTTAAAAAGGTTTCCTACATATTAACTACACAGAATACATATTCTAAAATAAGCATAATCAAATTCCCAATAAAACAAATCTAAACATCAGGAATATCTACATATTAAGCACTTCTAAATAGTATTTCAGCCTATTCTTAAACTACAATATGTCATATGTCTGGCTCATGCCTGCTTGCAAAACTATTCAGTATGCCTAATAGTATACAGATGTTGAGCTAGCCTTCATCATTCACAAGGGACAGAGTTTCATTTCTCACTGACCTTTCTAACCTTTAGCTCGGCAAGCTAGACTTTCATAATCTGAACCATCTGGCATTCCTTCACTTTAGTTGCAAGGTAAAAAGTTAGAATTCAAATCACCAAGCTTTTAAACCCCATATTTTTAAAACAGACTTAACCCTTCATATGATTTCTCAGAATTAATCAATTTCTTTTGCCCACTGCCTCACTATGACTGCCAAGTCTCTGTATTTTTTTCAGGCTTCTACAGATGTATAAAGCAATTATATTGAAGCCAGAGAGAGGGTTAAAGTGTATGGAGTGTTCTATAGGTGATGGAAGTTGTTGAGAAGGGGTAGGAATAGAGGAAAGCGTGAGGTGTTTAATGCAGGCTGAGAAAAAACTGGCAGAAAATACAAGAACTTTAAATAATAGTAGGCAGTGTTGGGGAGGGGGGATGCACTGACTGAGCACAAAAGCAGCAACAGAAGACAGAAAGAGAGAGTGCCTGAAAAGTGACAAGAGTGCATGCATGTGTGTGTGAGACTGAAGAGCAAGAGACTGTATATGTATGAGGAGTGAGAGTAAATGTTTATATGTCTGTGGTGGAGACAGTCTTGGATAAATAGAATTTCCCTTTGAAAATTTGATCTAGAGTGGAGAAGTCTGCTGGTAAAAATGTACTTGTGTAAATACTATTAAGTTACCTGGGCAAATTCATTTGAAAGCTGTCCTTATAACTGCCTTCACTTTTTCTAGAAAATTACAATAAATTGCCTCAGATTTCAAGACCCTACTCTGCACCCCGTTTGACCTCTTTATGAACCTTGGGGGTGTGGGCACCACCGCTTAAGAACTCCTGGCCTAGGGGAAATGTTTGCTCCTTTCCCTGCTACTGAATTCCCTATATCTACTACTACTACTTATCATTTCTATAGCGCTACTAGATGCATGCAGTGCTGTACACTTGAACATGAAGAGACAGTCCCTGCTCGAAAGAGCTTACAATCTAATTAGGACAGACAAACAGGACAAACAAGAGATAAGGGAATATTAAAGTGAGGATGATAAAATAAGGGTTCTGAACAAGTGAACAAGGGTTAGGAGTTAAAAGCAGCTTCAAAAAGGTGGGCTATCTCCTGGCAAGAACTGCAAGTGAGAATATAATCAGATTCTGAAAAAATAATAATTTATTGTAGCATGCCAGAAGAAATAAAAGCATGAAGCAAATTCCTAACAGATTCATTACAAAATTCTATCTTATCACAACTAACAAATTTTCCCTAGCAACTAAAGTGTCACAGAAAGCCTGGCTTCCACAGGGCTCAAATGAAATTCCTCTATTTATCCCCAAACAGAAAAAGAAAAAGACCCTTACATCCTTTTTGGCAGCACTATTCCAACTCCTAGCGTAGTCCCAAAAAGGCCACTGATCCACATGGGTTATCTCCTAAGCTGGCTCTAGTCAATCTTAGTACCCAGAGTGTAGTGAGCCACCACCTGTAAACATTTAGAAGTTCACAGTGGCATGCAGAGGAGTAGACAGAAGGAAATACAAAGGGGCATAATCGAAAGGGGCGCCCAAGTTTTCCTGAGGACAGGATGTCCCAGCGAAGGGGCGGGGAAACCCGTATTATCGAAACAAGATGGTATCATCTTTCGTTTCGATAATATTTTATTTTTTATTTTATTTATTTTATTTACATTTGTTCCCCGCGCTTTCCCACTCATGGCAGGCTCAATGCGGCTTACATATACAGGTACTTATTTGTACCTGGGGCAATGGAGGGTTAAGTGACTTGCCCAGAGTCACAAGGAGCTGTGCCTGAAGTGGGAATCGAACTCAGTTCCTCAGTTCCCCAGGACCAGAGTCCAAATCGCCCAAATCGCGAAATTTAGGTCGACCTTAGAGATGGTCGTCCTTAGAGATGATCATCCCCGATTTTCAGCGATAATGGAAACCGAGGATCCCATCTCAGAAACAACTAAATCCAAGCCCTTTGGTCGTGGGAGGAGCCAGCATTCGTAGTGCACTGGTCCCCATGACAAGCCAGGACACCAACCGGGCACCCTAGGGGGCACTGCAGTGGACTTCATAAATTGCACCCTGGTGCATAGCTCCCTTACCTTGTGTGCTGAGCCCCCAACCCCCCCCCCCCCAAACCCACTCCCCACAAATGTACACCACTACCATAGCTCTTATGGGTGAAGGGGGGCACCTACATGTGGGTACAGTGGGTTTGTGGTGGGTTTTGAAGGGCTCACATTTACCACCACAAGTGTAACAGGTGGGGGGGATGGGCCTGGGTCCGCCTGCCTGACGTGCACTGCACCCACTAAACTGCTCCTGGGACCTGCATACTGCTGTCATGGAGCTGGGTATGATATTTGAGGCTGGCATAGGGGCTGGAAAAAAATTTTTTTTTTAAATTTTTTTTTTAGGGTGGGAGGGGGTTATTGACCACTGGAGGTGTAAGGGGAGGTCATCCCCGATTCCATCCGGTGGTCATCTGGTCATTTAGGGCACATTTTTGTGGGTTGGTCTTAAGAAAAAAAGGACCAGGTAAAATCGTCCAAGTGTTCGTCAGGGACACCCTTCTTTTTTCCATTATCGTTTGAGGACGCCCATGTGTTAGGCATGCCCCAGTGCCACCTTCGCTACGCCTCTGACATGCTCCTGTGAACTTTGGTCATGCCCGCAATGGAAAGCAGTTGAGGACGCCCAAAATCGGCTTTCGATTATGCCGATTTGGGCGACCCTGCGATTTGTGTCAAAAGATGGGCGCCCTTCTCTTTCGAAAATAAGCCTGACAGTGTCCCAGAAAGTTTCTAAATCTTAGTGTTTGCCTGAAAACAGTACAGAATCAGTCTGTCTATCACTCATGGGTTATCTGTGGAAAAAAAGATAACAGTGAAACAATGTTTCTGGCAGAGAAGCAGTGAAGTCTTCTGTTTTGCCAAGCAATTAGTAGTAACTCTGTGTGTGTGTGTGTTTGTGTGTGTGCATGTTATCAGTGTCATATGCACATGTTTGAATACTGTAAACAGTTTTTCTGATTAGTTGGAGTGGAGCTCACCAACAGTAGCACAGAAAATCATGCATTTGGTATCATACACACAATATCCTCAGTGATGAGAGACAGAACACATCAGGCAACTGAGGAATACATGAGTATGAAAGCAGGCTGAAGATGATGGCGATGTTGTTGCATCTTCAAGGTCTTCCTAGCTGGTCTGACTGCTCTGAAGGCTCCCAGTTCAGACTCACAGCACATACATAGCAGCAACAATGAATAATAGTTCTTTATATCTTCATTCTCTGGAGACTGGGGAAGGCTGCAGTGTCATGAGTCTAAAGTTCTTTGCAATAGCCAAGATGATGTGGTTCTAGCATTATAGGCACACAGAAGATCGGTCCAGCTTAGCCCCACTCTAGCACTATATGGATAGTGTTCTGCTGAAAATTCACAGATAGGGATTTTAAACTTTTAACGGCTGACACTAAACATACACATCTCTTTGTCCAGTCTACAGAATATAGCAGAGAAAGGCCATAAGGTCTGTCCAGTCTGCCCATAGAAATGACCAATAATAACATCATCAAGGGTGAAGCGCCGATAGATACCTGGGCATCCAACAGGCAGATAACATGAAATATACCATGGTAAAGAACACAGTCACAAAATAATACATCAGAAGGGTTAGGAAAATCTTGAAGACTAAACTCAATGACAGCAATACAATCAAGACATGATGGACCATGCAGGTCTTTTTCTGCCGTCATCTACTATGTTACTATCCAGCTTATAATCGAAAGTGATCGCCGGCCATCTTCCGACACAAATCGGGAGATGGCCGGCGACTTTTTAAAAGCGGCAAAATCGGTATAATCGAAAGCGGCATTTTTGACTGCATCGCCGCTTTCCCGTCGCTTCACCGCGAAAGTTCAAGGGGGCATGTCGGTAGATTAGCGAAGGCGGACATGGGCGGGCATGGGCATGGCTACCAGATGGCCGGCTTTCGCCGATAATGGAAAAAAAAGCGGTGTTAAGCAGTATTTCGCCGGCTTTACTTGGTCCTTTTATTTTCACGACCAAGCCTCAAAAAAGTGCCCCAACTGACCAGATGACCACTGGAGGGAATGGGGGATGACCTCCCCATACTCCCCCAGTGGTCACCAATCCCCTTCCAAACTAAAAAATAAAACTAAAAACCTTTTTTGCCAGCCTGTATGCCAGCCTCAAATGCCATACCCACCTCCATGACAGCAGAATGTGTTGTATCCTCCGACAGCCTTTCCCTGGTTGCGATGTGGCTCTCGGGTGAGTGTGACACCTTTTATGTTAGGTGCACTGCAGAGTCACATTAGCAATGCATTATGGTGGGTGTAGGGTACTGGGCTCTACTCCCATGGTGCTTTTCCCCCCTGCTAACTGGGTCAGAGTGTGCCCTGTTTTGTTTCCTGTTGTAGTCCATGTGGTAGTGGCCATTTTTGTAAACCAGTTTTAGTTCCCTTTCCTGTGTTACCCACGTTAGAGAACGTAGTTCTTACCTTGCATGGTGCTGAAAGAGGGCATTGTACACCATTGTGCCAGCTCTGACCTACTGCTAATCTTAGTACCAGGGGACTCTTTGCCAGTGGGCACAACCTCTGATCTGCAGTTAACTGTGAGTAAACGTGGTTATTTCAAGAAAGGACTTTTTCAGAGAGATTAGTCTTCAGGTGTGAACTGGTGTGCCAAAGTTATACAGCAGCAATAAGTCCTAGAGGCTGTATGCAGGTCCCTGGAACAATTTTAGTGGGTGCAGTACATTTGTGGGTAGTGGGTTTGAGGGGGGTTGGGAGGCTCAGCTCCCAAAGTAAGGGAGCTATGCACGTGGGAGCTTTTCTGAAGTCCAGCGCAGTGACCCCTAGGGTGGCTGGTTGGTGTCCTGGCATGTCAGGGGGGCCAGTGCACTAAAAATGCTGGCTCCTCCCAAGGCCAAATGCCTTGAATTTGGCCGGGGTTTGAGATGGCCAACATAACTTTCCATTATTGCTGAAAAAACAAACCCGGCCATCTCAAACCCGGTGAACTCCACGGCATTTGGCCAGGTTAAAACCGTATTATCGAAAAAAAGAGATGGCCGGCCATCTTTTTCGATAATACGGTTCCGACCAGCTGTAGCGCCGCCGGCGATCTATTTGGCCGGCGACGTTCGATTATGCCCCTCTATGTTACTATGTTACCTGTTGTTAGATTCCGTATGGGAACTGTAAATTGGACTAAGGTAGAGCTAGAGACCTTGGATTAATAAAACACAAAAATGATGACCATCAACCGTACTCTACATCCCCACAGTGATGTCGAAAGGCTGTATTTTCGTCGTAGCAAGCAAAAGAAGAAATGAGGCCTGGCTTCCTATATTAATAATAGTGAAGAAGATGCACTAAAACTGGGAAATCAAGGCTTACTTAAAACCAAATAAGCCAAGCAGGTCTACAGACAAGAACAAATATGAAATCAAAGAGAAACAAGACACAATAAACCACTCTGTGGATACTATATAAAAGATACTGAAGAAAAAGCTGAGAAATTTAAAATATGAAGAAAGGAACCCTGAAGAAAGAAACCATAGGCCTTATGGCAACACAGGAAAAAATGTTTCAAACAATACATTAAAGGCTAAACTTGATAAAACATCCAATGACAGCAAGTGCTGCCTGTGCAAAGAAGCTGAAGAGACTATGGACCACCTAGTCACTGGCTGCAAGAAGATTGCCCATATTGATTACATATTAATCTCTCAAAAGCGGCCAAATCGGTATAATCGAAAGCGGCTTTTTTGACAGCATCGCCGCTTTCCCATCTCCTCGCTGGCAAAAGTTCAAGGGGGCGTGTCAGCGGTGTAGCAAAGGCGGGACATGGGTGTGTATGGGCGTGGCTACCAGATGGCCAGCTTTCGCGGATAATGAAAAAAAAAACGACGTTCATCAGTATTTCGCCGGGTTTACTTGGTCCTTTTATTTTCATGACCAAGCCTCGAAAAGGTGCCCAACTGACCAGATGACCACCGGAAGGAATCGGGGATGACCTCCCCGTACTCTCCCAGTGGTCACCAACCCCCTCCCACACTAAAACAATAAAATGAAAAACCTTTTTTGCCAGCCTGTATGCCAGCCTCAAATGCCATACCCACCTCCATGACAGCAGAATGTGTTCTATCCTCTGACAGCCTTTCCCTGGTTGTGATGTGGCTCTCGGGTGAGTGTGACACCTTTTCTGTTAGGTGCACTGCAGAGTCACATCAGCAATGCATTGTGGTGGGTTGTAGGGTAGTGGGCTCTACTGCCATGGTGCTTTTCCGCCTGCTAACTGGGTCAAAGTGTGTCCAGTTTTGTTTCCGGTAGTCCATGAGGTAGTGGCCTTTTTGTAAGCCAGTTTTTAGATCCCTTCATGTGTTACCCACGTTAGAGAACTTAGTTATTACCTTGAATGTTGCTGAAAGAGGGCATTGTACACCATTCTGCCAGCTCTGACCTACTGCTAATCTCAGTACCAGGGAGACTCTTGCCAGTGGGGCACAACCTCTGATCTGCAGTTAACTGTGAGTAAACGTGCTTATTCAAATAAAGGACTTTTTCAAAGAGATTAGTCTTCAGGTGTCAACTGGTGTGCCAAGGTTATACAGCAGCAACAAGTCCTAGAAGCCTGCGTGTATGCAGGTCCCTGAAGCACTTTTAGTCGGTACCGCAGTGCACTTAAGGCAGGCGGACCCAGGCCCACCCCACCCCCCTACCTGTAACACTTGTGCTGGTAAATGGGAGCTCCCCAAAACCCACTGTACCCACATGTAGTTGCCCCCTTCACACCCTAAGAGCTATGGTAGTGTTGTACATTGTGGGTAGTGAGTTTTTTATTGGGGGGGGGTTGGGGGGCTCAGCACCCAAAGTAAGGAAGCTATGCATGTGGGAGCTTTTTCTGAAGTCCACCGCACTGACCCCTAGGGTGCCCAGTTGGTGTCCTGGCATTTCAGGGGGACCAGTGCACTACAAATACTGGCTCCTCCCACAACCAAATGCCTTGGATTTCGCTGGGTTCGGGATGGCTGGCATTTTTTTCCATTATCGCTGAAAAACAAAACCGGCGATCTCAAACCCGGCAAACTCTGGCATTTGGCCGGTCTAAACCCTATTATCGAAAAAAAAGATGGCCGACCATTTTTTTCGATAATACGGTTCCGGCCAGCTGTTGCGCCACCACCAAAATAGATCGCCGGCAATCTATTTCGCCGGCGACGTTCGATTATGCCCCTCCAAGGGTCCACTGAGCCCAGCATCCTGTTCACGACAGCGGCCAATCCAGGCCAAGGGCACCTGGCAAGCTTCCCAAATGTACAAACATTCTATACATGTTATTCCTGGAATTGTGGATTTTTCCAAGTCCATTTAGTAGTGGTTTATGGACTTGTCCTTTAGGAAACCGTCTAACCCCTGTTTAACTCTGCCAAGCTAACTGCCTTCACCACGTTCTCCGGAAACGAATTCCAAAGTTTAATTATGCTTGGGTGAAGAAATATTTTCTACGATTTGTTTTAAATTTACTACACTGTAGTTTCATCGCATGCCCCCTAGTCCTAGTATTTTTGGAAAGTGTGAACAGATGCTTCACATCCACCTGTTCCACTCCACTCATTATTTTATATACCTCTATCATGTCTCCCCTCAGCCGTCTCTTCTCCAAGCTGAAAAGCCCTAGCCTCCTTAGTCTTTCTTCATAGGGAAGTTGTCCCATCCCCGCTATCATTTTAGTCGCCCTTCGATGCACCTTTCCAATTCTGCTATAACTTTCTTGAGATGCGGCGACCAGAATTGAACACAATACTCAAGGTGCGGTCGCATCATGGAGCGATACAGCGGCATTATAACATCCTCACACCTGTTTTCCATACCTTTCCTATAATACCCAACATTCTATTTGCTTTCCTAGCCGCAACAGAACACTGAGCAGAAGGTTTCAGTGTATTATCGACGAAGACACCCAGATCCCTTTCTTGGTCCATAACTCCTAACGTGGAACCTTGCATGACATACGTAGCTATAATTCGGGTTTTTTTTTCCCACATGCATCACCTTGCACTTGCTCACATTAAATGTCATCTGCCATTTAGCTGCCCAGTCTCCCAGTCTTGTAAGGTCCTTCTGTAATTTTTCACAATCCTGTCGCGAGTTAACAACTTTGAATAACTTTGTGTCATCAGCAAATTTAATTACCTCGCTAGTACTCCCATCTCTAATGTCATTTATAAATATATTAAAAAGCAGCTGTCCTAGCACAGACCCCTGAGGAACCCTACTAACTACCCTTCTCCATTGTGAATACTGCCCATTTAACCCCCATTCTCTGTTTCCTCTCTGGGTAGAAAATGAACAAGCAAAATTCTCTGAGACTTCAGGATAGAGACTAAAAGCGGTTGCTGCACAATATACCTGATATCACTATGGTTGAAAAGAAGCAGATCTGCATCACAGACATAGGACCCAATATTCACTTGGTGGCAATCAGCATTTGCTGACCTCTGCGGGGCTTATGCCCGGAAGTTCAATGATGGACTTTTGTCCAAGCTCCAGCATTGAATTTCCGAGTATAGGGAGCTGGCAAAAACATAACTGGTTAAGTGTTATGTTCAATACTTAACCTGCTATAGCAAACCACATAAAGGTAGGACTGACTGACTTTTTTGTGGTCCTATTTATCGAAACGAATATGATGGTAGATAAGAGCCAAATGGCCTATCCAGTCTGCCAGGGTAGACTGACCATTCGAGCAACCGGGCAGTGCCTGAGGACCCAGAGGCTCCAGGGGGCCCAGAGGCTCTGCCCAGTTGCCCTTGCCTGCCATTGCCGCCACACACTACAGCTCTCTGATGGTCTAGTGGCTGCCGCCGCTCACTACAGCCGCCCCTGGCAAAGTGATGATTCTTCCCACCGCTGCCTGTGTTCTGTGCTGGCTCTGCGGTTTAAAAGATGGTCGCAAACTCTTGCGAGATTAGCGTGAGAGGTTGCAGACACCATTTTAAACTGTGAGCCACCACGGACAGCAGCAGCAGTGGCACGCTCAGCAGCAACATGAAGAAGGTGGGAAAAGGAAGGTGGAGAGACACACTGAGCATGAGGAGGGTAGAAGGGGAGATCAGAGGACATTCTGGACATGGAGGAAGATAAGGGCTGCGGGGGCGGCAGTAGCGTGGTGGGGGGGGCAGGGGTGGCGGTGGTTGGGGGGGGGGGCACAGAGTACTCTCAGTCCGCTCCTGCAGTCCTGGCCCATCCTCAGTACCACTATCTCTTCCTTTCTCTAAGAGATTACCATGTGTGTGCCCATGCTTTGTTAAATTCAGACACAGGCCTTGTCTCCACGACCTCCACCGGGATGCCATTTCACGCATCCATCACCCTTTCCATGAAAGAGTATTTTCTTAGATTAATCTTGATCTTATTTCCTCTCAACTTCATTCTATTTCCATCTCATTCTAGAGTTTTCCTTCATTGAAAAAGGATCACTTTCTGTATATTAATGCTTAAAGGTATTTAAACATTTCTATCATATTCCCTCTCTCATGTCTTTCTTCCAGAGTATACACATTGAGGTCCATAAGCCTGTCCCTATATGTTTTATGACAGAGACCACTAACCAGTTTTGTGGTCACCCTCTGAACCCACTCCATCCTGTTTATATCTTTTGTAGGTGGGGTCTCCAGAATGCACTCAGTATTCTAAATGGGACCCTCACCAGAGGACTTAAACAAGGGTTCTATCGCCTCTGTTTTCTTGCTGGTCATCCCTCTCCCTATGGACCCAAGCATCCTTCTGGCTTTGACCATCACCTTTTCTACCTGTTTAGGGCCATAAATCTATCCTGTATATGGTGAAGGCCTTACATCTGGTCTGGTTGTGTGTACATACAATTAAGGAGGCGGAACATTGAATGTGCAGTGATGGTTCCAACTGTGACCATGACCACATATTCTCCTTGGGGATATAATGGTTGCACCAGGCACGGACTGAGTACATTTTTATACACAAAAATTTTTTTGTGTAGAATTAGTTTTAAATTGCATTAAGGAAAATTTTATAAAAATATCTGTTTGAGCCCAAGTTGATGTATGAATTAATATATAGACAACAAGTGAACTTAACTCTACATAACCTGGCTGTTAATTACAGAATATGAACACACCGCACAGCCCCTGCCGCCATGTAAAAAGATAATGGCAGTGGCATCTTTTAAACCACTCATTCACCGGAACATTGAGAAACAAATGACAGGAATTAACCGACCATCTAGCTTGATAGTGCTTACATTGCTTCTTATTTTCTTCATTCATATCCTTTTTCCATTCTTTGAAGGATACTCTTTGGCTCTAATAGCCTTTTTGCTTCACCTTTAACCATACTGGCTGTTGTTTTCCTCTTCTTTCCACCTTTGTTAATTTGTGGACATCTGATCGAGCTTCCACAATGTTAATTTTAAACAACATCCATGCCTGATTTAAAGTCCTAAAATTTTGCGGCCAACCGTTTTAGCTTCTTTTTAACTATTTTCTTCATGTTGTTGTAGTCACCCTTTCAAAATTAAATGCTGCTACAGTAGATTTCCTAGTACTTCACTCCTGATATCAGCTCAGATTTGATCATGTTATGTCACTGTTTCCCAGCGGATCCAACACTGTACCTCTTGTACCACACCCTGCATTCCACTAAGGACTACATCTGAAATAGCTCTCCCTCTTGTCGGTTCTTGGACCAGTTTCTCCCAAGAAGCAGTCCTTTAATCCTGTGATTTGGCTTCCTTACGTTTTGCATTAAAAAATGTTGTTTTAGGTATTATGTGTTATGTGATTTTATTATTATTTATAGTAATGTGCCCCTGAAGCAGTCCATGTGTGGGCAAAATGTTGACCCATATCAGTTGACTTTTAAGAAAGAACATTTATTTGGACAACTTTTAGAACCTCTTTGTCCTTGCTTCCAATCTATTAGGTAGTGTAAGAAACACAACCATAGTCCTCCATATGCTGAAATACTTCATACATGGTTACACTGTAATACTTCTCCCCATGACTATCTATACTTATACCATATGTCTTATGCTAAAATATGGGAGAAGTATATTGGATCTAAAACAGAGCTTCTGAAAACTGGGGTCCAGGACACCAAATGGGGGTCACAAAACCTTTATTTGAGGTTGTGACCCAGGTGTGCTTTCCATTAGTGCATCATTATTTTACACCTTGGGGGAAGGGAAGTCACACAATTTTATTTGGCCACTTTCATGGAGTCATGACCATAAAAACTGTGACAAGCACTGAGTGAAGATCTTGCTCATTTAAAGAGCTACAGAATGAAGAACTGGGCGTAAAATATGTGTATGTCATCAGACGTCCTTTCCTAGGACCTATCACCTAGTAATTTAAACCGCTCTCAAAGCAGTGATGTATTCAGACTGTGACAGAAAGCAGGTGTTATGGCAGGAACTTAGGGAGCTTTGGAAAACATCAGTAATGAGCCCTTTCATATTGTAAACCACTGGTATACTGAGGGATTGAAAGATCTTGTGGTTTCTGAAGCTGCTCTAATTCCAGTATTTATTTATTTTAAAAATATATATTCTGCACTATTTAAAATTCTAGGTGGATGCAGTTTCATGCTCCCCAAACAAATGAAAAGTGAACAGGTGCTATATAATTCTGTCATGGTTTCTTGTCAGTCCTGTATCTTTCAGGAAAATAAGTATATAGAAAGTGATTCCCTGTTCAAACTCTCAGAAACTATGAAATTCAGAGTGACTTGATTATTTTTGCTGTGGCTGCCAGGGTGGTCTGAAGTTTCCTGTGGCCCAAAATCAAGGGTTGTGGCAACCTTCATATGTACTGGCATTGTATGTCATTTTCTAGTGGAATATTAAAAGTTGTTTGTGTGCTCTTTCATGTTCTCTGTGTTAGTACCTTAGAATTGCTTATTTGATTTTTCTCACATCCATTTTTTACTTCTTCTCGGGTACAAGATAATCTTCTGTTGAAGTTTTCTGCATTTTTTTCCACTCGGGCAGTTGCTATTTGGAATGAGCCTCCCTTGTATATCCAATTGGAGGTGGAACTATATGCAACTAAGTAAGAAGCTAAAAACTTGTTTGATAAATTTTAACTTTTTGGTTTTTTGCCCATGTACTTCCTCACTTTGTGTGAGCCTCTTATGATGTCAACCACTTTGACCCTCAAGTTAGAATTAGTGCAGTGTATACGTTTGAATTTAGATTAGATATTACAGCTCATCCTGTGACTCTGACATAAGTTTAGAAAAGTCTCCTTATAAAACCTAAACTTGCTTAGGTATTGTTCCGCTGACAGTTACACAAACTGGGTCTTTGGCTGGTATTGTTTGCAGGAATGATCTCCTCCTCCACAGTTGCCCCTCATATTTCTGAACCACATATTCAGTGCACTATTCCTAGATGCACAACCTACACTATACACTGACCTACTACCATTGTTACACCCAACTCATAACCAATACATCTGAACCACCAGTACCAACAGATCCATCACAGTACCACAGTCACACATGAATACGTATACATACACTCCCCTCACAACCTTTCCATATATGATCCCCCTCTCCCTGTACACACACTATACATATTTCCTCCTCCATACACATAGACACGTGACTAAAATACAAGAATAGGCAATCAAACAGTTGCAAACAACAGATAGACATGCAGGCATGCAGACAGGAAAGACAGGAACTCACAGGTTAGCAGAACAGAGATAAAATGTAAATAAGGAACGAGCAGGATAAGAGGACACAGAGAGCAGATAAAAATAAGAACTGACAAGCGAGGAGCAAGAACTCATAGCCTGCTTTCCTACATAATAAAAATAAGAACTGACAAGCGAGGAGCAAGAACTCATAGCCTGCTTTCCTACATAAACATTAGAGATGGGCTGTCATTTGTAATGAGGTGGGAGATGTCAATGACATATACCATGTCATTGTATGTAATTAACAAACAAAAGTTGCAGAATAAACACAACAATTTGTGTATTTTCATTTGTTGATAATAGTGTGCACTCTTTCAAAAGAGTGTGCATTGTTTGCAAAGACAGCACAGTCTTTTGGAAAGAAAGCACACTCTTTTTGACAGTGTACCCATTTGAAGCATTGCATATGTACATAAGTACATAAGTAATGCCATACTGGGAAAAGACCAAGGGTCCATCGAGCCCAGCATCCTGTCCACGACAGCAGCCAATCCAGGCCAAGGGCACCTGGCAAGCTTCCCAAACGTACAAACATTCTATACTTGTTATTCCTGGAATTTTGGATTTTTCCAAGTCCGTTTAGTAGCGGTTTATGGACTTGTCCTTTAGGAAACCCCTTTTTAAACTCTGCTAAGCTAACTGCCTTCACCACTTTCTCCGGCAACGAATTCCAGAGTTTAATTACATTGGGTGAAGAAATATTTTCTCCGATTTGTTTTAAATTTACTACACTGTAGTTTCATCGCATGCCCCCTAGTCTAGTATTTTTGGAAAGCGTGAACAGAAGCTTCACATCCACCTGTTCCACTCCACTCATTTTATATACTTCTATCATGTCTCCCCTCAGCCGTCTCTTCTCCAAGCTGTAAGCCCTAGCCTCCTTAGTCTTTCTTCATAGGGAAGTCGTCCCATCCCCGCTATCATTTTAGTCGCCCTTCGCTGCACCTTTTCCAATTCTACTATATCTTTCTTGAGATGCGGCGACCAGAATTGAACACAATACTCAAGGTGCGGTCGCACCATGGAGCGATACAACGGCATTATAACATCCTCACACCTGTTTTCCATACCTTTCCTAATAATACCCAGCATTCTATTTGCTTTCTTAGCCGCAGCAGCACACTGAGCAGAAGGTTTCAGTGTGTTATCGACGACGACACCCAGATCCCTTTCTTGGTCCATAACTCCTAACGTGGAACCTTGCATGACGTAGCTATAATTCGGGTTCTTTTTTCCCACATGCATCACTTGCACTTGCTCACATTAAACATCATCTGCCATTTAGCCGCCCTCTCCCAGTCTCGTAAGGTCCTCTTGTAATTTTTCACAATCCTGTCGTGATTTAACGACTTTGAATAACTTTGTGTCATCAGCAAATTTAATTACCTCGCTAGTTACTCCCATCTCTAAATTATTTATAAATATATTAAAAAGCAGCGGTCCTAGCACGGACCCCTGAGGAACCCCACTAACTACCCTTCTCCATTTTGAATACTGCCCATTTAACCCCACTCTCTGTTTCCTATCCTTCAACCAGTTTTTAATCCACAATAGGACATTTCCTCCTATCCCATGACCCTCCAATTTCCTCTGTAGCCTTTCATGATGGTACCTTGTCAAACGCCTTTTGAAAATCCAGATACACAATATCAACCGACTCCCCTTTGTCCACATGTTTGTTCACTCCTTCAAAGAATTGAAGTAAATTGGTCAGACAAGATTTCCCCACACAAAAGCCTTGCTGACTTGGTCTCAGTAATCCATGTCCTCGGATGTGCTCTGTAATTTTGTTTTTAATAATAGCCTCTACCATTTTCCCAGGCACCGACGTCAGACTCACCGGTCTATAATTTCCGGATCTCCCTGGAGCCTTTTTTAAAAATGGGCGTTACATTGGCCACCCTCCAATCTTCCGGTACCATGCTCGATTTTAAGGATAAGTTGCATATCACTAGCAGTAGCTCCGCAAGCTCGTTTTTCAGTTCTATCAGTACTCTAGGATGAATACCATCCGGTCCAGGAGATTTGCTACTCTTCAGTTTGCCGAACTGCCCCATTACGTCCTCCAGGTTTACCGTGAAGTCAGTAAGTTTCTCCGACTCGTCCGCTTGAAATACCATTTCCGACACCGGTATCCCACCCAAATCTTCCTCGGTGAAGACTGAAGCAAAGAATTCATTCAGTCTCTCCGCTACGTCTTTGTCTTCCTTGATCGTCCCTTTACCCCTCGGTCATCCAGCGGCCCAACCGATTCTTTTGCCGGCTTCCTGCTTTTAATATACCGAAAAAAATTTTACTATGTTTTTTTGCCTCTAATGCTATCTTTTTTTCATACTCTCTTGGCCTTCTTAATCTGCGCCTTGCATTTGCTTTGACTTATGCTGTTTCTTGTTATTTTCAGACGGTTCCTTCTTCCATTTTCTGAAGGCGTTTCTTTTAGCCCTAATAGCTTCCTTCACCTCACTTTTCAACCAGGCCGGGTGTCTTTTGGACTTCCGTCTTTCTTTTCTAATTTGCGGAATATGTATGGCCTGGGCCTCCAGGATGGTATTTTTGAACAGCGTCCACGCCTGTTGTACAGTTTTTACTCTCTCAGTTGCCCCCCTAAGTTTTTTTTTTTACCGTTCTTCTCATTTTATCATAGTCTCCTTTTTAAAGTTAAACGCTAACGTATTTGACTTTCTGTGTACAGTTACTTCAAGGTCGATGTCAAACTGATCATATTATGGTCACTGTTATCAAGCGGCCCCAGTACCATAACGTCCCTCACCAGATCATGCGCTCCACTAAGGGCTAAGTCTAGAATTTTTCCTTCTCTCGTCGGTTCCTGCACCAGTTGCTCCATAAAGCTGTCCTTGATTTCATCAAGGAAATTGTATCTCTGTAGCGTGTCCCGATGTTACATTTACCCAGTCTATATTGGATAATTGAAGTCACCCATTATTATCACATTGCCCATTTTGTTTGCGTCTCTGATTTCTTTTATCATTTCTGTGTCTACCTGCTCATCCTGGCGAGGCGGACGGTAGTACACTCCTATCACCATTTTTTTCCCTTTTCTACATGGAATTTCAACCCACAATGATTCAAAGGTGTGATTTGTGTCCTGCTGAATTTGTAATCTATCTGAGTCAAGGCTCTCGTTAATATACAATGCTACCCCTCCACAGTCCGGTCTACCCTATCATTACGATATACTTTGTACCCCGGTATGACAGTGCCCACTGGTTATCCTCCTTCCACCAGGTCTCAGTAATGCCTATTATATCCAATTTTTCATTTAGTGCAATATATTCCAACTCTCCCATCTTATTTCTTAGACTCCTAGCATTTGCATATAGACATTTCAGAGTATGTTTGTTGTTCTTATTTGCATGATGCTTAGTACCTGACACTATTGATTTGACATCTTTTGTCTGATCTTTAGTTGTATTTAAGGGCACCTGGCCTACCACGGTCTGTTGTGTAACCTCACTATCCAGAAACCCTATCTTCCCTGTTTGTGAGGTATCTTTGCAAGATACCTTTTCCCGAACCATGCGTTTTTGAGCAACTGTCGGCCTTCCCCCCATTTCTAGTTTAAAAGCTGCTCTATCTCCTTTTTAAATGCCGACGCCAGCAGCCTGGTCCCACCCTGGTTAAGGTGGAGCCCATCCTTTCGGAATAGGCTCCCCCTTCCCCAGAATGTTGCCCAGTTCCTAACAAATCTAAAACCCTCCTCCCTGCACCATCGTCTCATCCACGCATTGAGACTCTGGAGCTCTGCCTGTCTCTTGGGCCCTGCACGTGGAACAGGTAGCATTTCAGAAAATGCTACCCTAGAGGATCTGGATTTGAGCTTTCTACCTAAGAGCCTAAATTTGGCTTCCAGAACCTCTCTCCCACATTTTCCTATGTCATTGGTACCCACATGTACCAAGACAGCAGACTCCTCCCCAGCACTATCTAAAATCCTATCTAGGTGACGAGTGAGGTCCGCCACCTTCGCACCAGGCGATCCTCACGTCCACCAGCCACCCAGCTATCTATATGCCTAATGATCGAATCACCAACTACAACAGCTGTCCTAACCTTTCCTCCCGGGCAGCACTTGGAGACATATCCTCAGTGCGAGAGGATAGTACATCCCCTGGTGGGCAGGTCCTGGCTACAGGAGTACTTCCTACTTCACCAGGGTGATGCTCTCCTTCTAGGAGACCTCCCTCCTCCAAGGTAGCACAAGGGCTACTAACTGGAGGTGGGACCTCTCTACAACATCCCTGTAGGTCTCCTATGTACCTCTCTGTCTCCCTCAGCTCCACCAAGTCTGCTACTCTAGCCTCAAGAGAACGGACATGTTCTCTAAGAGCTAGGAGCTCTTTGCATCAGGCACAAACATATGACATCTCACCAACTGGGAGATAATCATACATGTGACACTCAATGCAAAAGACTGGATAGCACCCCTCTCGCTGCTGGACTGCTGACTCCATCTTAGTGTTTTTGAGTTTCCAATATTTTAAAACTTGCTACAGTATTAAGGATATTAGCCTAATATAAAAGTGTCTTTTACTTTATATAGTGTATTGTATGATTTATTTAGTATTTCCTTCTTAGATGGTAATGAAATGTATTTAAAACTCTATAAGAGCACTCCTTGCTTGTTACCCTAATTACAATAACTGACTATAAATGAGGAGTTGTCCTAGGGGTGGGTGGGTGTTGGGGAGGGTGGGTGGGAATACTAAATTAGATCCTGCAGTGGCTGTTAGATTCTATCTGTTAATGCATGAGCTACTACACATGTCAAACAGCGCATTCATGTACGCAGTATCAGGAAATGAGTGTGCATCCTTTCCAAAAGTGTATGCACTCTTTTGAAAAATCATGCATTTAATGACTTTGCTCCTGTGACAACAAAATAACCAAACAAAAATGAATATAATTAACTGACATAGGAAATTACATGAAATTGAAATTTCTGGCTGCCCATCCCTAATAAACATTAATCCAACCACCAGTTCCTCATAGACAAATTAGTCCTACCTTAGGCTTCTTATATGGTAAGTTTAATGTGTGCATGCTTGTTTGATAATAATGTGTGTATTTTTGTGTTATAAAATATGCACAGGCTCATTTTCAAAAGAGATAGACATCCAAAAAGTGACATAAGTCAGCATTTGAACGTATATGTCAGAAACGTCCAAATCAGTATTATCGAAACCTCTTTTTGGATGTCTTTCTCCGAAGTCTGTCAGAAGGACGTCCAAATCTCAAGGGGGTGTGTCAGGAGCGTGTTCAAAGTGGGACTTGGGCATTCCTAAGACATGGACGTCTTTCAGCAATAATGGAACAAAACAAAGATGTCCAAGACTAAAACTTTGATGTTTTGAGCTAGACCTGTATTTATAATGAACAACTGCAGTGGGAATTGAACCCACTTCCCCAGGATCAAGGTCTGCTGCACTAACCACTAGGCTACTCCACACAAGAGGTGCCCCAAATGACCAGATGACCACTGGAGGGACTCGGGGATCACCTCCCCTTACCCCAAATCTCAAAACATTTTTCCAAACAGCACTTTCAAAAGGAAAAGATAGACTTTCCTGTTCTGATTTTGGACGTTCTAAAAAAACAGTCCAAATTCATACTTAGATGTGATATCCAAAAATGCCTCTTGTGCATTTGACTTGCCCAAAGTCACAAGGAGCAGCAGTAGGAATTGAACCCATGTTGCCAGGATCGAAGCCTGCTGCACTAACCATTAAAACCACTCCTCCTCTGTTTTGGACGTCTTGCATTTGGACATCTTTTGTTCAATAATGAACCAAAAAAAAGGATGTCCAAATCACAAAGACGTCCAAATCACATCCATAGTATTTTCGAACAAAAAGATAGACGTCCATCTTTTTCGAAAATGACCTTCTTTCCTGTTCGGAATTTGGGCGTCTTTGTAAAATGTCCAAATTCTGATTTAGACATTTCTTTTGAAAATGCCCCTCAGAGTATTCTTATAAATCTTAGAAACATGTCCTCAGTTAGCCATTAGCATGTCTCTTCTTTAATGTATGTATAGCTCCATGCTATCTCTACTGCACATGCTTGTAGAGCCCTATTTTACACAGAATATAGAGATCAGAACTGAGACATCTAGGTCAGGCTGCACTCGGTTTCGGTGGTATTTTAGAAAAGGGTCTGCCAATCTAGAGCCTTTCTAAAATACTTACAGGAATGCATGTGTATGTTCCAGCATGTGTAGTAGGAGCAGTCAGTTTACCAATGTACATATAGAAAAAAAATGAAAACCATTGCTACATGGAGATGTTAGCACCTACACATGGAAGTGACCATTTCACAATTCCACATTTAAATAGTGCCACTTCCACATCTAGGTACCTCATTTTACAAACCTAATATGTGCTTCCAATTAAGATGTGAGGCCACAATTTTAACTTGGTTTCATTTTGGAGGTGTAAAGAGTGTGTTAGCTGTGTTAGTCCACTCTTAAAGGTAATCAATAGAATCAAACAAAATTAAAACATGGAAAAGAAAATAAGATGCTACCTTTTTATTGGACATAACTTAATACATTTCTTGATTAGCTTTCGAAGGTTGCCCTTCTTCATCAGATCAGAAATAAGCAAATGTGTTAGCTGACAGTGTATATATCAGTCCCTCATAGATGGTCTAGCAGGGTGGGTAGGAGATGTGTATGGGGACTTCAAAGCATTCCATAGTCTAGCAGGATGTTTGTGGGGAGGGAAGGGGAGGAGAGGGTGATAAGCAGTGAAATTTTGGAGGTGGAAATAAATTACATGAGATGAAGAAGAATGATTTGCTTAATCTCTCGTGTAAAACCCTGGGCAATTGGTCACTTTTGTAAGACCTATATGCCTTTGAGTGGGTACAAAACCCAATATGGACTTTTTCCCCATACACATGTATTCCTTTTATAAAATGTAGATTCTAGACCTGCCCAAACCATGCCCTTTGAAATTTCTGCATGGTATAGATCTTCACATATAAATAGCAGCTCTCTATTTATATATGTATCTGATACACACATGAACATAACATTATTTACACATGGATATGTTTCTCTAAAATAATGAACATGATATGTACATACATATACATATATATAATAGGAACCATAATCATTATATACGTATATATAGCAAATCAAACACATTCTCATATACAAAGAGCCGTAACAAAGAATACATATACAAAACATATACATTTAATAATATCCAACATTCATTTAATTGGAACCATAATGTGTACTAAAATCAACCTCCTGGTTTATATCAGGATACATAAAATCAATATCACAAGGTGTGTCTAATGAAATCACTGACATAATGCCTACATGACTTCCTCCAAAATCTATGTAATATTAAATAAATATTTATTATTATTTTAATTTTATGCAAATCAAAACCATAAAATTAAGAACAACAAAATTTGCCATCGTACGTAGATATTCATGATGATATAGAGTATCAATTAGTCATAAAAAAGTGTAATAGCAAAAAAAGATAAAAAAAATAATAATAAAAATTAAAAATGTACATATGAAGAAACAATATTTGCCATCACACTTGAATATTGATATCAACACAAAAAAATGAAAAAAGACTATCAAAAATAAAAATGGGAAAAAATGCCAAAAATGAAATATGAACAAATGTTATTGTGACATATATATAATAACAAGAAGAACAGAATATATGTACTGATATCCTAAAATCTCATCAAATGCTTTTGAAGAAACATTTAAATTTCAAAATATATGAAGACAAAATATATAAAAATATGAAATTAAAAATATATATTGTGTATATTGAATTACCAAAGCCAAATAGTGATAAAAGCAAAAAGTAATTAAAATGAAAAGAACATTGTGGCATATCAGCTGATATAATAGACAAAAATGAGTGTGCGTTTTAACTCAGATATTATAATATCGTAAGTGTATAGTGAACGGTTCAAAGTGGAGGAGTGGCCTAGTGGTTAGGGTGGTGGACTTTGGTCCTGGTGAACTGAGGAACTGAGTTTGATTCCCACTTCAGGCACAGGCAGCTCCTTGTGACTCTGGGCAAGTCACTTAACCCTCCATTGCCCCATGTAAGCCGCATTGAGCCTGCCATGAGTGGGAAAGCGCGGGGTACAAATGTAACAAAAATAAAATAAATAAATATTTGAATTACTAGAAGGAAAGATTAACTTACCGCAAGAAATAACTGACCACATGTGGCAGTATTATGAAGAACAAAATGAAGTGAAAAAGCGATAAACTGCAACCTCGTATGATCCCCTAAAACAAACATATCTAGTGGATAACAGGAATACGTAAAATAAACATCATATCCATATTACAGGGACACGAGGAACGTGAAACTGTAAAAATACTCATTGATTCCGCATACTGACCCCCGATTGTAAATATAAAATGTTAATCGATACTTCAATACTTAAATAACCCAATAACGATGGAAACGTTTGTTTAAAGTGATGTATCTATTCTACTACTTCAATTTCATGAACATTAAAACATAAAATATACAAGCCAATCTTTCCTACTTCAAGTGCTTGCAAGACCTTTTTGAGGATAGAATGCACAAATGGTGACGTCAACTAAATCTGTGTTTTAAAACAACATTCAATTTTATATTGTTATCGATGTGTCTAATTGTGAAAAAACAAAATCTAACATATATTATTTAGTTTAATGATGATATTTCATGCTCATGATGCAAGAACATCCACATTAATTCTTCTATCACATTACTGCTAGTTTAGAACGATACGTCTATAATGGCGGGAAAAACCATTTTAGGTGAACATTTAAATTTTGAGATATGGGCAAATCGTGTGTATGCCAAACCTGCCAAGACAATGAAAAAAATATATGTCATGGAATTCTAAAGCAATAAGATGAAATAAGAATAGGAACATTACCTTAATGCAAAATAGATAGATATTTAGATTGAGCAAACGCAATCATTCAGTCCAAAGCTCAATCAAGTAAACAGAGCGACTGAAACCCATGCCGTTATAAATATGGATGCACTAGTGACGTCAATCAACGACTGTTGGATCAAACATGTAAATTGAAACCATAATATGCAGCAAGCAGAGCTTGCTATGTAAATCTGTTATATATTGTAGAAACAAAATGTTATTAACAAACAAAATCGTATTTGATGTAATGAGTAAAAACATATTTGATGACGTGCCCTCATGCATATGTATGAATGAGGCGTTCATGAAGTGAAAGGCTGACCAATCTTCGTTGTAATGTATTGATGTTGAGGGTTCAAATTAAATGACTGTCCATAATGTTGAGTAGTGATCAGATCTATATTTGAGAACATTATAACAATGAAAGGAATATATATATAGTGAAACGTCAATTAATAAAACGTCTATTATATCATGAACTGCATTTTATTGATGAATAAAAAATGATGCTAACTTGTATAGAAACATGCCACCATATGTATGTATAAGTGAGGCTTACATATTGAGAAACGCTAAACGATGTTTATTACAATATATGTGTTAATTGATTGTTCTGTTGAGATCATAGTGGCAAATATCTATCTCTAATATAATATAATTAAACATATATAAGAAAAATATATAAAAAAACTCAAAAATAAAATATGAATCAAACCTATATATAAAATTACTATCTCTAAATGTAGGTTTAGCTGAAACATATATTTTGAAATTACAAGTAAACCAACATTAATTGAAAAAATCAATTTGAAGATTTTATGTACATTTTTAAATAGTCAAAAAAATAATAATCAGTCCAAATAAAAAAACAAAAATAATCAAATATATTTTGAATTAAAAAAAGTAATAATTAATCATAATATATTTTTGAGATAAAAATAAAAATAAATAATTAAAAATTAAAAGAAAAAATAATAGTGATAAAAAATAATAGTAGTAAAAAATAATCTAATATAATAAAACGCACCGTGAACGTTCTGAAGACAACGTTCTGAAGTCACTCAAACACTCCCTGTAGGGTTCATGGATTCATGGTGTGAAGCCAGCCAGCCGTCTCTGCCCCGCCCTCGCGTCAAACGTCATGACGTCGAGGGCGGAAAAAAACAAACAAACGGATCGCACCCACGCACGGTGCATTTTATTATATTAGATTTACCTCTGTGGTGGCGGTTCCGGCAGCGCAGCGTCAGGGAAGGAGGCGGCGCTCCCGACGTCTCTAGCCTTCCCTTCGCTGTGTTCCGCCTTCTTCTGACGTCAAGGATGATGTCAGAAGAAGGCGGAACACAGCGAAGGGAAGGCTAGACGTCGGGAGCGCCACCTCCTTCCCTGACGCTGTGCTGCCAGAACCGCCACGGAGGTAAATTTAAAAAAAAAAAAAAAAAAAGGATGTTGGGGGGAGAGAAGAGGGTGGGCAGTAAAGTTGAACAATGGGAGCGGGAGCATGGATGCGAAGGGGGGGGCATGGATGCGAAGGGGGGGGGGGAAAGAGGGCTGGCCAGACTGGGACATGGGAGAGAGGAGCATGGATGCGAGGGGAGGTCATGGAAGGAGAGAGGCGAATTGCTGGAAAAGATGAATGGAGGGGGCAAGAGAAAAAAGGAAACATGGATGGGTATGGATTGGGAGGGCAGGGCTCAGGGAGAGAGGGGAATTGCTGGAAAGGGATGAATGGAGGGGGCAGGGACAGAGGAGCATGGATGGGCATGGATTGGGAGGGCAGGGCTCAGGGAGAGAGGGGAATTGCTGGAAAGGGATGAATGGAGGGGACAGATGGGCATGGATGGATATGGATTGCAGGGCAGGGAGAGAGGGGAATTGCTGGATAGGGATGAATGGGGGGCAGGTGACAGAGGAGCATGGATGGGCATGGATTGGGAGGGCAGGGCTCAGGGAGAGAGGGGAATTGCTGGATAGGGATGAATGGAGGGGACAGATGGCATGGATGGATATGGATTGCAGGGCAGGGCTCAGGGAGAGAGGGGAATTGCTGGATAGGGATGAATGGAGGGGGCAGGTGACAGAGGAGCATGGATGGGCATGGATTGGGAGGGCAGGGCTCAGGGAGAGAGGGGAATTGCTGGATAGGGATGAATGGAGGGACAGATGGGCATGGATGGATATGGATTGCAGGACAGGGCTCAGGGAGAGAGGGGAATTGCTGGATAGGGATGAATGGAGGGGGCAGGTGACAGAGGAGCATGGATGGGCATGGATTGGGAGGGCAGGGCTCAGGGAGAGAGGGGAATTGCTGGAAAGGATGAATGGAGGGGGCAGGGGACAGATGGGCATGGATTGGGAGGGCAGGGCTCACACTCTCTCTCTCATATACAATGTCTTTCTGACTCTCACTCTCACACACTCTGTCTCACACTGTATCACATTCATCCCTATGTGCTACACAGTCACTCACACACTCGCTTGGTCTCATACACTCACTCTCACAGAGAATCTGTGTCTCACACACACTCTCTCTCTCGCACACACACACACACTCTCTCTCACACTGTGTCTCAAATACACACTTGCACACACTCTCATTCTCACACACACACACTCTCACAAACACACTCACACCCAGACTCACTCTCTCTCTCACACACACACTCACACTTTCACTCTGTCTCTCACACAGTCACTCTCACATACACTCTCCCAGACATACTACTCCGAGGAAAACCTTGCTAGCGCCCGTTTCATTTGTGTCAGAAACGGGCCTTTTTTACTAGTACATAATAAATAATAGATCAATATTAAAAAATAGATTAATAAGTGGTCTGTATCCGGGCAATATGTCAGTTTTAATGAGTGGTCTGTATCCGGGCAATATGTCAGGAACCTAATCCTTGTTTGACATGTGTATCTTCTCCCTTCATATACCTATATTGTAAATCAGTTTTATAAATTACCCCTTAATTAATGTTTTAGGATTCACAGTAATTCCTTTTTTTTTTTACTAAGTATTACTGTCAAGAATTTTAACATCATTTGTAGTGCTTAAGTCCCAGTGTGTTATGTAGAATACTGTCTATAGTAGTCCTATAAAACTCTCTGAAATCAGATTTTCTTTTCATAGCTCATATAGAAATTTCTTTTGAAAATTCCAAATATTAAAATGTTGAATGTAGCAAAGTTTTCTACATTTGATTAACCTCTAGCAGAATAGAAAATGTGTTTTAAAATAGATTTAAAGTGACTGTTTTTGACCACTCTTGAAAACAGTGAAACCATTAAATGTAGCAAGGTCAAAGGATTAAGGGCTGAGAGAAAAAAAGGGACTATTTTGACAAAAGGTTGAATGAGAGAATTGTGATTTAACATGGTTGTGCTGATCCTAGCATATATTTCAGGTTCTCCAGACACACAGGTAATCTGACAACATGCACCCCCTAGTAACAGATTAGCTGCATGTTTCTGGGACCTACCTTACAATACAAGCTTCTGTTTTATGGTTTGCTTTTTGTACAGAATTCAAGTAAATGTTCCAGTCGAAAGAAGAAAAGAATATCCTTCAAAAAGAAAGCAAGCAAAAGAGGGTCAGAGGTAAGTTGTAAAAGGTAGGATAAAAGCAGATGAAAAGCAAAGAAGGAAATGAGAGCTAGAGCGAAAGTGGAGAAGTAAGAGAAGAGAAAGAGAGAGGAAGGGAAAGCAAGGCAATGAAAGAGAAAATGGAAGTAAGGGAGACAAGGTAAGGATAAGTAGTAAGAAAAATAGGAAAGGCTAGAAGATAGCATGAAGAAAGGGTAAATTAATGAAGTGAAGAAATTTGAAAATAATGGAAAGAGAATCGGGTGGAGAGTGGTAGGGGGAGATATAAAAAAAAAGTCCTGGCCAGGTTGAGAGTAGCAATACAGTTCTGTAGTCCCTGTCTCACTCAATAGTCAAATGCAGAGAGCACTGTACAACCTATGCCCTTAAGGTCCTTTGTTAGCAGAAATAAAGTCTTTCAAAACCCTTAGGCTTGTGGTGAATGGATGATTTGGCAAAGTTGGTGCTATGCATACAGAAAATAGAAAGTCAAAACAATTGCAATTCACAAGTCATTGAAATCTGCAATCATGCAATCTTTACCAACTACTCCCTAGAAATGGCATTCTTTGGAGAGGGACCAGTCCTTGATTTTTCCCATATCTATAGCTATAAAACTTGATACAGGCTCTCTTCTCTAGAAGGAAATTCTTTTCCTGAAATATTCACATGAGTTCCTGCTGAATCCCTTTCAAATAGCAACTCTGTAGAAATTTTCACTTCTATGGGAATTCTTCTGACTCCAAACAGAGATTTCACTTTTTCCAAACACGAGAGGTAACTGTTTAGTGAATTCAAACTGTGTAGGTCTAACTCCATTTTTACCAACCTTAGCCTCAGACCCTTAGCGTACTCTAAGAGAATTCTGGATGCACGAGATCTCCTCCCTTGAGCCTTAGCGCATTTGTAGGATAATTGTATAAAAGGGTGCCTAGGTTAAATGACTTGAAAGGTGCCTAGTTTGATGCTATTTTATAAAGCCTATAAGTGCCTATGAGATTTTATAACATACTAGCACATATCCAGCAGGAATAGCGCCTACATTCAAGGTGTGGATATTACTCCTGTCTGAAAGCAAATATAAATGTTAGCATGTACTTTACGTGCATATGCACATATTTTATAAAATGTATTCATACATTTTAACACCATGATCCACCCAGACTCCACCACTTTGCACAGAACTGTAAAAGTATGTGCCGCCAGTTTGTAACTGTGGGAAAGTGGGGACCATGGGACACATCTGGTGGTCTTGCCCTAAAGCGCAGGCCTACTGGAGAGGGGTGTAGTCGCGTCTTCAGGCGTGGGTGGGCAGGTCTGTACAGTGGCATCCTTTGGACTTCTTACTTGGGCAGCGGCCAGAGGGCTTTACGTCTGACCAGTGGCTCTTGTTGAGAGGATCCCTGCATGCAGCTCGCATAAACTTAGCACACAGAACTGGAAATCACCGCTAGTTCCCCAAATGGTGAGATGGATAACCAAGATGAGATACATATGTGAGATGGAGAGGTTAACTGCTGTGAAAAGAAAAACTTTGTCCAAATGGGAAAGGGTTTGGGAACCCTTTTTAAAAGTGTGCTCTGGATAAAAGGTGTATAAACAGGATGGAAGGAAGGGGAGGGGGGGAGGAGAAAGAGGGGGAGGGGGTTTAGGATAAGGGCAAGGGGGATTTATCTACAATAAAACTGAAAAATTTTGAAGTAGAATTAGTATTTCTTATAACATTGCTATTTAGCCGGTGCTTTCTTCTGTCAAGTACTCATTGTTTGATTAAGCATAAGTGTGGATTATTGTACTGTATTGAGCTGAGTAAGTATTGTACCCATTTTACAATGCTCAATAAAGACTTCTATAAATTAAAAAAAAGTATGTGCCGCCAGTTTGTACCACATTTGTAATTTATGCATATAAATCAGTGTCTTGCATACAAAAAATGATTTATAAATTTACCCTTCACAAGGACAGGATAAAAGAGAAGATCTTCCAGTGGGGATTATCTGAAATACTACACACTTTTCTCTGATCACTTCACTTAGGGCTAAATTCTCCATATGGCACCTAAAAAATTGGTGCAAAAAATGCTATTCTATAAACTATGCTTAAAGTTAGGTGCAGTTTATAGAATAGTGGGTATGCCTGGGAATTGTGCCTAACCTTAGGCACAGCCATTTGCAGCAACTGAAACGTGGTACAAATCCTCACACTTAAATTAGGTGTGGATCCCCTTATTCTGTAATTATGTGCTTAAATTCTAGGAATGCTCCCCAGTCCACCCATGACCCTTCCATTTTCATCCCCCCCTTTTTGATGTGCGCATAACATTTAGGTGCAGATCTGACACCTACATTTACATATGTACATTTCAATTAAATCTAATTAGTGCCAATACTTGCTTGTTAACAAGCTAATTATCCAGGACATCTTAAAGTTTTCTAGAGATGAAAAAATTAGCCATTAAACCTGTAGAGTAATTGATATCACCTGATATTAAAGATATAAGGGTGGATAAGGCCAGGCCATATACGTTTTTCTTCTTTTTTTCTGTTTTGAGATCTCCTATTATCTAAATCACTTCCCCCCGTATTGTAGAATTGTAGTATAATCAATTGTATAACTCGTTCTTTCCTTTTATGAAAGTATTGTAAATTTAATATCGTAATTATTCTTGTCTTATTGATCAAGTTGTACAATGTATTTCAAATTGCATGTTTTGCGTGTAAAAAATTTAAAGGAATAAAAAAAAACAAGCTAATGATCAGTGCTAATTAGGTCATTATTCAATTATATTGTGTGCCCAAATTTGTGCGTACAGTTTTAGCACTTTTATAGAATTAGGGGGCTAGTGTAGTAGGGACACTGGTGTAACTAGAAAAGGACACTTTTTGTGACATCCTATCAAATCTAATATAATAAAAACGCACC